>NC_068362.1:6258237-6423237 GCF_020536995.1 Dreissena polymorpha
AATGATCGAGGGCATTATTTTATTGCTTATTTGCCGTTATATACAGTTTTATTGTTAACGTTTATTGCAAATTTGGACATATGTTATACTAAAGAAAAAACCTTATATTTAAATTTCAAAGCCATTAAAATCAATCAAATATTAGAGCGAATTTATAAAAAGTCATATGCTACTGATAAAACATTACATGTATTAATGTATTTCCAAAAAGCATGTATTCCATTTTATGCGCAAAAATTGCAGTAAGGCTATATAGTGAGGTTATATAGGACAAGTAAAAATATATCTGCACTATATAAGTGTATTTTAACATAATAGATCAATTGTTTAATTATAAAAACTGTAGTCTACATCTATCTTTATGAAATAAAATGAAAGTTATAACAGTTCTAGTAAAAACATGAATATCTGTTTATCAATAACGAATAATTCCAATAGCAATCAACAATGCTCACATTTATAAGTGGCATTAATCTTTAAAATGTGCACATTCTAATATGTTTATATTCAGAAATGGATCAACTCTGGGAACATCTATCACAACTGACGCAGGGACAGCAGAATCCACCAATTGCTATTAATTAACCCGGTCTTCTTCATACAGGTGTTTAATGCTAAAGTAACAAATTGCACCCAAACATGTTTCTATAGAGCTTTCACTTGAATTCTATGATCAATATCGTTTGAAATTAGACAAATTCTAACTCAATTAGGTGTCAATATAAGAGCCATACTTCAATCACAAAACAACATTGAAGAACACTTGATCCCAAGGCAGAAATTATTGTCAATAAATTGGCTCATCACGACGCCGAAAAAACGTACCAATTCGATCATACACAGAATAATATTACCAAAACAGGTTTTTCTTTTCATGACAACTAAGGTCACAGATACATGTATCTTTTAATAAACGGATTTCAAACAATGCAATATAATTTAATAAATGTCCTTCGTGATTTGATCAAGGGTATATATTGAAGAGAAGAACTATAAGGTTTTCGCAGTACTTAACCCACTTTTCGGTTGATGTACAAGACTAAAAGAAAATTAAATTGGTCCAAATCAGAAGGCAATCGCTATGGTATGTCCTTAAGCTTTGATAACAGTTGATCCATTCGAAATGTCGAAAGAAAACGACAGACAGGCAGGTGATTGAGGATAAAACTTCTTTTAAAGGGTTGAATCATTACCCTCTAGACATTGACAGGTTGTCATCTTGGATCAATTTAATTGAGGAAATCCCAAAGATAAATATTGTATGATTTTAATATTTCCCCATTTAATATTGTAGTCTTGATAAGTATTTCTTACGTTTAAATGATAACTATCTTTACTGTGATGAAAATTGAAATGACATTGATAAAAACTGCATTTAAGATTAACTTGAAATCAAATTTCGAGACTAAATTCTTTGTAGACAGATCATTCACAAAATTGCATTTTTGTAGAATTGTACTGTTTTTTATGCTCCCCCAAATTTTTTTGGGGGAGCATATAGTCGCCGCTTCGTCTGTCCGTGCGTGTGTCCGTCCGTGCACAATTTTTATCCGGGTTATTTCTCAGTAATTATTGACCGGAATTCAATCAAACTTTATGGGACGTTTCACAACCAAGAGGAGATGTGCATATTATCAGCCGGTTCTGGTCGGATGATTGTTCACAGAGTTATGGCCCTTTGAAATTTTCTATAAACTGTACTTATAGTGCAATTCTTGTCCCCCCAACTACTGACTGGAATTCAATGAAGCTTAATGGAAAGTTTAACTACCTTGAGGAGATGCGCATGTTATTTGTGGGTTCTGGTTAGATGATTTATTTAGAGAGTTATGGCCCTTTGTAATTTTTACATTGCTAAACCATCCATCGTATTATTTTTTCCAAAGTTAAGCAACTCAAGACGTTTCCTTTTATCTGAATATATAGTGCAATATTGTAACAAAAAAACCTTTGGGGAGCATCACCCGTCTCAGACGGTTTCTTGTTTTTTACTACTGTCATTACAAATTAGACAGAATTTATACAAAAAAGTATTTATTTGTTTTAAAGGATGACGGCACTCACCTGTATTACTTGTCTGCATACGATGATTCTTTTTCGACTGAATGAAGTAGACATCGCAATTCAGAATTGTTTCGGCCAACTGTACTTAATTCAATCGCACTGTGTTATGCTTATGCGAAGAATACTACTGTGATTTTACTGTTTACTTTTATTGTCCATCTTTAACACAATATATTTCATAAAAGATAATGTCCTCCTAGAGAGACCGCTCAAACATTTCTATCAATACTAAAAATAAAAATCATTTAAACAAAAATGGCTACTAAGAACTAAATGGTACGTGTTTATGCAATTGTGCCGGAGTTGTAAATAATTACGTTGATGCTGGTGATTGTTAACTGTTTTGATAATTAGAATACTAAGTTCGATATATGGCGATATTAGAATTTAAAATGAAACAAAAAGTAAACGTCAAACACATGTGTAAAGCTATAAATGCACTAGTAAATGTCTTGGTGTAATGCACGGTTGCTTAATAGATTAGTGACGCTTCTAGTTGTCTAAAAGATTGCAAATATGTTTTATGAAGCGATGACTATTTTATTTAGTATATTTTAAATATATGCATAACGTATGTAAACGGCACGTTTTAATGCACTTGAAGCCGTTACGTTTAGTGAATATTCCAATGAAATATGTCTAATGTTTGACGAAGCAGATACAATTCAATGACCTTGATTTTAGCTAAGTGTGGTTAAATAATAAATTAATAAACGAACAAACTGAATTTATAAATAGACGAATATGAGAAATCCGCTTAGAGAAACAAGTTAATTTACCTCGTAGGTCTTGGACGGGGCAAACATAGGTTCGAAACATATGCATTGTATTGGTTTTTAATAAGTACAACATCGAGGCTTCTAGTATAAAGCTTAAGAAATCTCAGAGCAATGTTGCATTTATGTTCATCTATTTGGTGCAAGTAGTGGTAGGTACCGACAGGATTACAGTCGTTTTACGTTATTGCTCGGTAAGAAGTAATGCATTACCAATCTCAAATGATGATAGTTATGATTTTTGCAGTTTATAGCAAATCAGAAAATATGTAATATTTAAGTTAAATCATCCTTATACTAATTGATGACCTTTATATTCATAAGCGTATACTATTTCATACGTTGCATGCTTGATGTAAACGTCAATAGAATGGAAGCTTGCTAAGAATTAAATTCAAAGAAACCATGTGTACATAGCAAATAAATGTTGTTTTATCCGAGTATGTGTCACAATTAAGAAGGAACTAAATCAATTTTAACTGATTTATTGTATTGGCGCTTGATTTTTTGTATAGGCATACACGCGCATTTTAAGAATTACCAGATATTGTACTCTTCGTGAAGATTTCTTATTAGAGATACTAAGTTAATAACCGGCGACTGAACAAGTGCACTTTGTGGTCATAATAAGAATGTGCATGTGTATCAAACATACGGACGATGTTACTTGCAGCGACCCAAACTCTAAACAAGGTGTACCCGTGAAGAGATGTCATAAGCAGCAAGAGATGCAAATTTGCCCAAATAACCATTGCATCATACGTAAAGAACAGAGCAAACAAAATCACAACATTTCATTAAACGGGTAACAAATGGAACGGTTTGAAATGCAATCTTAGATTTAAGAGTAACTCTCGACATAGATTGTTTGTAAATACAATGAACAGTCTTACTACTTATCCTCATTAGCGTATTACACACTAATAAAAGCTAATACTGGTGCAGTTTGTAGCATTTTATAACTCGATTATGTGATATACACCGGATTTACAGACTTAGAATTTTCTGAAAAATGTTTCAATTAGATTTAATTTTCTTCTGCAGTTCAAGATTCAAGACTCCAGCACTAGACTGCTTTTTTAAATCTTAATTATCAGACTAAAGGTCTCGCAATTAAATATCTCATTGTTTCCAGTAATGATTTATTAGTTAATCTCATTGATCGTTGCGATCATCGAATTTTGGTAGTGAGGGTCGTAGCTTCGTCCTTAAACACGATGAGGCGACCTTATTTATTAGGGTGGGGATGGGTTTGGTATTGGGGAATAAATTGAACATCGTCACGATATTTCGGTTTTTGGTACTTAAATAAAGATGTTTATTATTTTTTTGAGGTAACTGAAGTGCAGACGACACAAGCATTTTGCTCGAATATTAGTGTCTCATAGGATAAAACATGTGTTTAATTTACAGGAACGTGCTGAACAACGCAATTAAGATTAATAAAACTTTTAACAAATATTCCTCATTCCAGTCGGTTGTTCATCAACGATTTATAAATTTTATTTTAATGTAATCCCTTTAAAAACAAAACACTGACTTCATGGATTAATATATTAACATTAATTGTTTATTTCAATTTATTAAATATAATTTTCATTTTTTTTATGTAAGATATAATTATCATAAATAATATCCATATTAGAATAGTAAATGGTTACCAAGAACAAAAGAAATAAGTACATGTTTTACACCTGTCTTTACCTACAGCAAGAAAATATTTCGCAAACAAATTCTTATTAACAAAACATATTTTTCGGTTGAGGTTAACGACCTATAAATACAAGAGAATTCGGTTCAGCAAAGCACATATCCCTAGTTCTAAGAATATAAATCAGGGTGGAAAAACAGTACGCAAACTGATCGCAGGCCACTTATTCAGCACCTAGAAATTATAAAAACCTATTAATACCAGTTAATTGGTCACTGATTCACCAGAAAAATATACCTAGGAACTTACCAAAAAAGGAGAAACCGATTAATACCAGTTAGCACTTTTGTGGAAAACTATCATACGAAAAGTCCGGAGATAGCCGACCTATCACGATCGAAATCGCACCCCTATGATCAGAATTTAAGCTTTGCGCAAACCGTATTTTCTGTCTCGCTTTACAGGTATGATTCTTCTAATTATTTATATTTTGGATATTCATTTGTTGTTTGTATTATTTTACTAAGTGCGAAAATTTATAGTTAATTACTGATTTTAGTTTTATTTAGATGTTATTGTTATAATTCATAACATTATGTTGTTAACTCTACAGGATTATTCGGTATGTAAAGAATTGTGTAGAATTTATATGGACCGCAAACTGATATAACAAATATTAAAATGAAGGCTTATTATTGTAAGTTACTGAAATCCTATGTTTCTGAAAATTACTGTAGATGTATTTTATTTAAAATGCTATATAACATGCTTTTATAAACTGTGCATGTAGATTCACATGTATATTATTTGAAAATATTATAATATTTCTCTGTCTCGTTTTACAGAAATAAAATTGTACTGCCTTGGCAAGATCGTTTGTTTTGAATTAATATCATCAAATCATCAAGCAAGGAATATATATAAATATATATATATATATATATATATATATATATATATATATATATATATATATATATATATATATATATAATATATTTAATAATTATTGCTTAACGCGGAAATGGAAATAACATTTCATGAATAACATTTAACACACGAAATAAACATCAAGATATCCTTCTAAATTGGATCAATTTATTTCCAAAATTAGAGATATCTAGTATATTTATTTCTATATTTAGAATATTTCTTACAGAAATTTCTTTAAGCAAACAACGCAGACCCTGATGAGACGCCGCATCATGTGCAGTTTTGTGGCATTTGGGGGTGTCGAAATGAATTAGGTTACCTTTATTTGTTTCGGTATATCTTTCTGGTGGGGAATTTCAGGTCGGATTTATTTATTTATTTATTTATTTCGGTATCATGGTGCAAACACAAGTAACAAACATGTTGCATTCATAAAATAATACGTAAAAATACAAACATGACAATTAACCATGTCACGCAAACCAGTACCAAGGATAGCACAAAAACGAGTGTGATCTCTTATACGTAAGTTATTTCCATTGTGGCCCTTGTTGATGGTGGCATGACATAAAGAGACATAAATTGTTGCTTTATAGTATATCTCAGATGTAAACTGAGCATTACTAATACTTGAATTGGTGGACATTATTGTAGGAATATCACAGTTAAAAATGAGCAAATACAACATGAAGTTAATAAATGACTAAAGTAATTTTAATAGTTATAGCAAATAAAAAAATTATTACAGATAATTACAACATTAACATCACCAAGTGACTAGTGAAATGTAATTAAGAAGCGGAATGTATTTAAACAATTAACATATGATACCGATTACTTAGTAAAAGAATATTATACAATCTGACTTAAAAAGTGGTTTTTGACGGCAACCTTAAACCTATGGGACTCAGATATACTAGTAATAGAAGGAGATAACCCATTCCATAGTTTACAACCCACAAGCGCAAAGGATTTGATATAAAAACCTTTAACCTTCGGAATTGTGAAAGAACTTTGTTCACGGAACCTTGTATTGTGACCATGTGTTTCCTTAACCGGAAAGAAATGCTCACCCTTATAATCCGGGGCTGTACCAGCAACAATTTTAAATACTTGAGTCAGAATATTTTGATCGACTCGTTTGGATACTGAGAGCTATTTAATAGTTTACAATGCTCACGACCAATGTATGACCGTGGGTCTAGATTCAAAACAACCTTACCAACTTATTTTGAGTTACCTGTAACTTGTTCATTCATGATTTATTCAAACCATAGTACCAAAAGGAGCAGGCATAGTCAAAATGACATTGAATAAGTGACATAACCAAAATTTTCTTAGTATGTTGAGTGAGATATTCACGTTTCATATATAAAACACCTAGACCTTCCTAGAGTTTGCCTTTTTAATGACTGAAGAAGCCATTGAATCACAAGATAAATTATGATTCAATGTTACACCAAGATAATTTTGCTCAATAACCTGGCCATTACATGATACATTGAGATAAGGATTAAACCGCAGTTTAGGCTTAGACCCAAAAGAATGGATTCAGCTTTACCTGTTAATGAGCCATTTACTAGCAACATTTATTCCCTTATTCAGGGCATTTTCAACATCAGATTTATTTTTACCGGTAACCATAATGCCAGAATCATCAGCATACAATAAAAGCTTGTTTTTACAACTGCTGACATGTAATTTACATAGATTAAAATCAGAAGGGGTCCTAGGATTAAGCCATGAGGAACACCACAAGCAATATTCGAAAAAGAGGAAAACGTTGTTTTCGATCAGAAAGGTATGATTTAAACCACCTTAAAACATTTTTACTGATACCTAAAGCTTCCATCTTCATTAAAAGTATACCGTGGTCTACAGTATCGGGGTTGGTTCTGCAATTTATGTAGGAATATATTATGGTTGGTTCTGCAATGTATGTAGGAATATATTATTGTGTCTATTTTCTATATCTATATGTTGGTTAATCATCGAGCTTTGGATGTTTTCTGCAGTGTTGTTGCTCGGGGAACTTAGGGTATGGGTTGCACGTTGTCGGGCGCAGATTGCTGAAAAACCGGATGAAATTGTATTTTGGACAACAGAGGCTTCGTAGACGGAGTTTTGTTTATAAACTTTGTAACACACGTGACAGCTTTAGACCTGGTGTCTAAAATCACAAATGTATAAAGGTTTTTCTTTTTGTGAGTGGGAATGATTACTACATATTAATATATAAGTCGAATGCGTTTTAATTGGACACTACCTCAATTGCTCACATATTTGTGAGCGAATATCACTTGCAACTACTGTACAATTAACAATCATGGACTGCGTTTGTCCTTTCTGTTAAAGCAGAGTAACTATACTTAGAATCTATTTTTTAATCAATTTGCATCAAGAATTGCATCAAGAATTTCAATAAATTATCAAAGCCTGCATTTGGACATGTTATAACGCAAGCTTCTCACAGCTCTAAAATGTTAAAGGCTTTGATTTTATTATTGTCACCTCCATAAAGTCGAAGGAAACTATATTTCAGTAAAGCTAAATTATTCTTCCAGAGAAATCAGTTAGAATCACACTAGACAAATTTGCTTTTTCTAAGTGAAAACGAAAGTAAACAACAGCGCTCAATTCGACAACGGACGTTATTATTACGGTAACTTTGACGTCGGAAAGGACGTTATTATTACGGTAACTTTAACGTCGGAAAGCATGAATCCGTGTTCCTTGCTCCATAGAAAAACAAATGTTCTATGTAAAGATTAATTGCGTCCATAAGTGGGTCAGATTTAAGTCAATGAATCTGAAGATTTGGT
Organism: Dreissena polymorpha; assembly: GCF_020536995.1. Lineage (NCBI taxonomy): Eukaryota > Metazoa > Mollusca > Bivalvia > Myida > Dreissenidae > Dreissena > Dreissena polymorpha. The sequence goes on from NC_068362.1 coordinate 6,266,484, forward strand.
TTTTGTGTTTCGAGTCTCCTCAGGTTGAAGAAACCTGCGAAAATGTACGCAAATTTATGAAACAGCCCTCGTATTCATAACAAAGTCGGTCCTAGTCCTAACATAAACAATATAACAGTCAAATTTAAAATCCTCTTTCTTTATCTGAGTATATTGGATTGAAAATTAAGAATAAATAACAACACACAAACATTAAATGAATATTTATTTATTTGTTTTTTTACTGAAAGTGATACAATTCATTATTGATTTCCATTGCCGTTCAGTTCCGTCCTGGGTGCTTGTTCTGAAAGACACGAATAGTTAACTGTAGTTATATTTTAGGAATAAAATTAATTCCGTTAATTGAAATTATATTGCTTACCCGTACGTAAGAATATCATCAGAGTGCAAACAGTCATAGAGTTATTAACTAACATTTTGAATATATAGGCGACCACTTATGTTCCTTCAACACATAGCTAGCATAACAATATTCCTGCACGCGTTTGATATATCTTATGAAATATAAAATCTTCACGATGGACTGCTTTTAAACATAAACGTGTAATATGTTTATATTGTAACTATAAATAGGCTTTACTGTTTGTTTTTGCAAGGCAAACACTTTTGTTACGCAACACCAACGTTTTGTATTTATGACTTGAATTTTATCCATTCAAATGCTAAATAACAATCATTTACTGAGGCACAGGGTTTCAATCAGAAATATGGACTGTGTGGATTATACGTATGCTCTTTGATTGCTTGCTTGCAAATCTGCCTTTTAAGAATCTGTTTACGCATAGCTAATTAAAGATGTCTACTATGCATTTTTGTAATATTGTATTGGTAAGAAAGGTCTTACATCAATTTGCATGCTCGCATCCCTTCGTAATAAATAAGAATCTACTATTATTATTACTTTTGCCGTTATATTTTTCACACTCGTACCTGATCGTTGTTACCATTTAGGGCAGCATCGCATCCTGCACCAATGTTTATGGCACCACCAGCACTTGCCCGCGTACCTCTCCCAGGGATAGCAACGCTTTCTACACGGGCATTTGTGCTTCCAACCGAAACCCATGCCCCCGAATCCCCCGCCCATACCCATTCCGCCACCCATGCCCATTCCGCCACCCATGCCCATTCCGCCACCCATGCCCATTCCGCCACCCATCATCCCATCAAAAGCGCCGCCACCCATCATTCCGGAACCCATTCCACCCATATCATCGTCCATGCCCATTCCGAAGCCTGCAGATAAAAACACAGAAATAATATTTGTATCCTATTACCAGATGTAAATCGTACTATCGCTACGTTTAGACCGATCTCTATCTTAAGAACACTATATGTTTCAATGTGACGTCAAAGCAAATAATGACGTTGAAGTAAACAAACACTTCGGAGTCAACTTGGAAAACCAGCGCTGTTTCTTTGAATTTTAAAGTATTTTACCTTTCCGCGCTACATCGGTTCTAAGTTCTAAGCCTCGCATGATAAACTTGATCTTTATCCAAAACTCACATAATATTCTCTTTATATGTGGACATATTTAATGCACCAAACTAACGATATAATACTCAGAAAATGAACACTTTAAAAAAATAAATCACCCCATTTACACTTGAATCAGATTGAGCAACTTACCAGCGCCACCACCGCCATAGTAGCTGGAACCACCACTACCAAAGCCGGGTGTTCCGACGACTGGAATGGGAATATAAAGAATCTGTGTTAAAACAAATTACATAAATATCGGCGACGATCGGTGTGCCAAGACGTGAAAAGAAGACCATTTATTTATTTTTTATTTTTTTGTTAATGATAACATAAACACTTTGTTCGGTGAATATTGAAATGTGCACCGACGTTGCGGATAGTGTTTATTTAAGTATTTCAATGAGTTTATTGAAAACATGAATGAAAATTCCGTATTCTGAGTTTGTTAATGTCCGGCATTATACGAAATTTTTCAAAGCGGGAAAATGTGATGTTAATTAAATAGTGTAATTTTTGTTTTAATCGGTAAACGTTTTTATACTTTTTCGTTTAGATTACTTTTATTTGCACGTTTGAACCATACGTTGTCGTATGTCTACTAGTTCAGTCTGGTCTTACAAAATAATTTACACTTAACAACAAAGATTATTCAAAATCTTGACTTACCGTACGAGGCTGCCAAGAATACAGCGAAGAAAGCGAAGAGCAAAGTTGCGTTCATGGTAGATGCCGTTCACCTCCTTGATGCAGGTAAAATGCCAAGAGGAACGCGGCCTTTTATACGAGTTTGTTGAAGCATTGGTTAACATGAATGATCGGGAGCGTTATTTTATTGCTAGTTTGACTTTATATACATTTTTATTGTTAAAGTTTATTGCAAATTTGGACATATGTTATAATAAAAGAATAAAACATTACAATTTAAATTTCAAAGCCAATCAAATCAATCAAATATTATAGCGAATGTATAAAAAGTCATATGCTTCTGATAAAACATTACATGTATACATGTATTTTCAATAAGCATGTATTCAATTTTATGCGCAAAAAAAAATTACAGTAAGGCTATATAGTAAGGTTATTTAGGACAAGTAGAAATATATCTGCAGTATGTATTTGTATTTTAACATAATAAATCAATTGTTCAATTACAAAAACTGTAGACTACATCTATTTTTACTAAAATAAAAGTTGTAAGAGCTCTAGTAACAACATGAATATCTGTTTACCGGCCATCAATAACGAATAATTCCAATAGCAATCAACAATGCTCACATTTATAAGTGGCAATAATCTTTAAAATTTGCAAATTCTAATGTGTTTATATTCAGAAATGGATCAAGTCTGAGAACAACTGACGCAGGGACAACAAAATTCACCAATTGCTACCAATCAACCCGGTCTTCTTCATACAGGTGTTTTATGCGAACGTAACAAATTGCACCCAAAAAGCTTCATAAAGAGCTTTCACTTGAATTCTTTGATCAATATCCTATGAAATTAGACAAATTCTAACTCAGTCAGGTGTCAATAAAAGAGCCATACTTCAATCACAAAACAACATTGAAGAACACTTGATCCCAAGGCAGAAATTATTGTCAATAAATTGGCTCCTCACAACGCCGAAAAAAACGTTCCACATCGATTATAAACAGAAAAAATATTAGCAAAATAGGTTTTTCGTTTCATGACGACTAAGGGAACAGATACATGTTGTTTTTTTTAATAAACAATTTTCAATAAATGCAAAATAATTGAATAAATGTTCGCCGTGATTTGATAAAGGGTATGTATTTGAGAGAAGAACTATAAGGTTTTCGCAGTACTCAACCCACTTTTCGGTTGATGTACAAGACTGAAAGAAAATAAAATTGGTCCAAATCAGAAGCAATCGCAATGACATGTCCTTAAGCTTTGATAACAGTTGATCCATTCGAAAGTTAAAACGACAGACAGGCAGGTGATTGAGAATAAAACTTCTTGTAAAGGGTTGAATCAATACCCTCTAGTTATTGTCATGTTGTCATCCTGGATCAATTTAATTGAGGGAATCCTAAAGATAAATAGCTTATACGGTATTTTATGATTTTGATATTTCCTCATTTAATATTGTAGTCTTGACAAGTATTTCTAACTTTTAACCGCTAATTATCTTTACTGTGATGAACAGAGAAATTACATTGATAAAAAGTGTATTTACGATTAACTTGAAATCTAAAAATGTAGTCAGACTGGCGAGAAATATATCGTGCATAATTTCGAAGCAATGTTCTATACTAAATTCTTTGTAGACAGATCATACACACAATTGAATTTTCGTAGAATTGTGTTTTTTACTAATGTCAATGCAAATTAACAGTATTCATACTTAAAAGTATGTATTTGTTTTAAAGGATGAAAGCACTCACCTGCATAAATGGTCTGCATACGATACATCTTTTCCGACTGAATAAAGTTAACATAGCATTTCAGAATTGTTTCGGCCAAATGTACTTAATTCAAGTGCATTGTGTAATACTTATCCGTCAGTATACGGTTCGTTTTTATTGAAAAAACAACAACGTCAAACACGTGTATAAAGCTATTAATTCACGAGTAAATGTCTTGGTGTAATGCACGGTTGCTAAATAGATTAGTGACGCTTCTAGTTGTGTAATAAATAGCAAATATGATTTATAAAGCGATGAATATTTTGTTCAGTACATTTTAAACATATGCATAAAGTATATTAATGATACGTTTTAATGCACTTCAAGCCGTTAAGTTTAGTGAATATCCCAATGAAATAGATCTAGTGTTTGACGAAGCCGCTAGTATTCCATGACCTCCATCGAATTCGGTAAACTGTTGTATTCTAGCTAAGTGTGGATAAATAATAAATTAATAAATAAACTGAATGTATACATAGACATGACAATTCTGCTTATGGATACAAGTTTATTTACCTCGTACGTGCTGGCCGAGACCACCCTGCTACAAATCGAACACAGTCTATGTGTGAAATATATGCATTGTATTGGTTGGCAATACGTACAACATCGAGGCTGCTAGTATACGGCTCAAGAAAGCACAGCGTAGTGTAGCATTTATGATTGATTGTGTTCACCTTTTTGGTGCAAATAGTGGTAGGCACCGACAAGGTTACAGTAGTTTTACGTTTCCGCTCGGTAAGCAGTAATTCATAACGATCGAAAAATATGTTTTAATTAAGTTAAATCATCCTTATAAAAATTGATAACCTTTATATCCATAAGCGTATAATATTTTATACGTTGCATTCTTGATGTTGACGTCAATAAAAAGGAAAAAATGTATGCTTACTGAGAATGAAATTAAACGAAACCATATGTACCTAGCAAATAGTTATACTTTTATCCGAGTATATGTCGAATTTAAGAAGGGCCTAAATTAATTGAAACGGATTTATTGTATTGGCGCTCGATTTTTATGCCCGCGGATCGATAGATCGGGGGTATATTGTTTTTGGCCTGTCTGTCATTGTATGTGTCTGTGTGTGTGTGTGTGTGTGTGTGTGTGTGTGTGTGTGTGTGCGTGCGTGCGTGCGTGCGTGCGTGCGTGCGTGCGTGCGTGCGTGCGTGCGTGCGTGCGTGCGTGTGTGTGTGTGTGTCCCAAAACTTTAACCAAAACTTTAACCTTCTCATAACTTTTGCAATATTGAACGTAGCAACTTGATATTTGGCATGCATGTGTATCTCATGGAGCTGCACATTTCGAGTGGTGAAAGGTCAAGGTCATCCTTCAAGGTCAAAGGTCAAACAAAAAATTCAAAGCGTCGCATTATGGGGCATTGTGTTTCTGACAAACACATCTCTTGTTTGTTTAGAAATGCATGCGTATTTTATGAATCACCAGACATTGTACTCTTCGTGAAGAATAGTATTTAGCGATTCTAATGTATTAAGTTAATCACCGGCGACTGAAAGAGTTCATTTTGTGTTCATGACCAGAATGTGCATTGTAGCAAACATACAGACGATGTAACTTGCAGCGACCCAAACTCGTACCAGTGAAGAGATTTCATAAGAAGCAAGAGATGCAAATTTGCCTAAATTACCATTGCATCGTACGTAAAGAACATAGCAAACAAAAGCTCACCATTTCATTAAACGGGTAACGAATGTTACAGTTTTAAATACAATTTTAGATATTAGAGATACTCTCGACAAAAATTTAGTGTAAACACAGTTAAGTGCCGAACATACCCTGAGTAACTGCAAAACAGCACAGGTCCATCACGGCAGCAATATTGAGCATGTTTGTGTCTTCGGAATTGCATAAGCTTCCACATGAAACATAAACGCCTTACATAGACGGTATGCAGAGTAGATGATGAGATGACAACGCTAATTATATCAATCAACAATTTAAAAAAAAAGTGTATTATATCTATGTTTACAAGATTTACAAGCGCAGTTTGCATGTCAACCATTCACATCAACTAGTACTTAATAGTTGTATATTATTTATATAATATCTACATTGAATGTCATAGTAAATATAATGAAAGTTTTGTATCGGGTGCGGATCAAGCAATCAATAAAAACAACACCGATGGGCAGGTAATCACCGCGAATTGTTATATTGTAACACGAAATCAATGACCATATTGAGTTATATGTATTTCATAGATGTCAATAGTTTTCCTATGTTACAATTAATTTATCATAAATGAAAAATAGAGAAACAATAATTTCCTGCTGCTTCAATTATTGTGTTCGCTCCGAAAACATTAGCTACAGTTAAATAGAAATAATATGATATATAGGATCTGGCATGAGTTGTCATATCATACCATATTTTATTAAACGAGTTCAGGAATGTTGTTAGTAAGCGAGCCTTTGGCGAGCTTACTAACCAATTTCTTAGACGAGTTTAATAAAATATGGTATGCTATGACAACGAGTGTCAGATCTTTTTTATCATATGCTTTTAAATGAGCAAATTAAATAAATATTTACGCAAACATAATGATAAATCCCGAATGTTGTTTACATTTCGTGACGTCATTTGACGTTGCAACGTCATTTCAGCAAAATAACAAAATGCGATTGGTCAATGAACGAAAAATAAGCCAATGCAAACGCTTAAAAAGTAGATTACACATGTGTAATAAAAACAATATGAAATGGTTATATTACATGGGAAACAGAGTATGGTATGTGATAAAATATGATACTAACTTAATATACAAAGTAACGAATGCACAAAATGTTTTATGTTTAAGTATAAATGCTGTCTGTAAATCCACATATAACAATCAATATGCCGCTTATCTTTCTACAACGTGCATTCACCCGCCGGGCGCATCAATGACGTCATCTTACTATTACGAAACAATATTTCGTCTTAATTGTTGACATGCCAATGGCTTTTTAAAGATTGTTTTCGGATAATGTTAAAAATTTATTTCAAAATATTATTTAGAGTGGAAAACAGACATAACCTTGTGGTGTTTTTCACATTTAGACAAACTTGCGTAAAAATTATAAATACTGAAAATATTTAAAAAAATCACACCACGTACTGATCCCTGAGTCTACTCTAAAATAGAAGAATAAATCTGTCTTTAATATCAGACTCAGACAATCACAAAACATCTGTTGATTCTTTATTATTCCATTGTGTAATATTTGCAATTTAATGATAGTATTTAGGAAACAATTTCCTTACATAGTTTGTTTAAGTTGTAAGAAATATTTAACAAGGAATTTACCTATATAAAAGAAATCGACCAAAATCATATCATGACAATGAATTTGTTGAGGAATGCATATTTAACAGTCTTTTTCAGTATTTTCTGTGAATACTTTCAATATAATTGCGACAAACAATACGCATACTTCGTGATCATACTGTAAGATTGACAACACTTTAGAATAGACTATCTTGAACGCAACCTTTTTTGAATTCCCATGTCTTTTTTATACAAAAAATGTTCATCGAAATTGTAGTTTTGCAATAAAATGTTTACACAAAAAATGATGTGTGAATAGGGAAACATGTTCAATGAAAGCTCTAAGCATCCTTACCATATCATTATCATTTATGACGTAACAATCAATTACAAGCATTTTCATTGAGCAACTTTGTGGAAAGCTAAACACTTTTTTTACGTCCACGAACACGATCGAATGTCAGAGTTGTTTTTTTTATTGGTCGGAGCTAAAAAACGTTACATGCAGAATTGTAACAAATAAAGGTTGTGATTGTAGTTAGCTACTCGAATAACATTATACTGATTTTATGCTTGAACCTCTTTGACACATGCATGTCCATGTTACTTTGCCGAATATATGCTAACACACTAGCATTAAAAGACTTGTCCTAAAAAAAACACTTACAATACATCTATTTAATTCAACTTTCCAACACTGTGTGATTCGCGATTTTGCTTTAAAATAAGTAAAACAAATTTTAATTTGGACGATACTCCGTTTGCTTGGATGCATTTAAGGTACTTGCAACAAACATTCTTAAAGCATTTAAAAAATGATATTTTTAAATGTTAAACGATGTGACATAACCATATTGTTTATTCTTATGGTAGAAATTTAAGTACAGATAGATTTAATAATAGGGAATATTTTAATAATATGTTTGAGAAATTAATTAGTAACTGTTATAATTACTGATATGTAAGAAAATGTTGAAAGGTTATTTACATCAATATTTCTATCTTATACGTAAACAGAAGTTAAAAGTTTAAAGTGATCAAACTATTTGAGAGTTCATCTTGTAAAGTAGCTGTATGTTGCGGGTATTTAGGAATTAACATAACAAATGTCTTTGGATGGGGTATGTTATGAAGTTTGAAAAATTGATTATGGAAGTATGGTTTCGTTTGAAAAATTGATTATGGAAGTAGGGTTTCATTTCTCCAATGTAGTTCATTTATCGGGAATATGTTGATTTGTCTTTAGCCCTTGATTAACAATTCGGCTCGTACATAACAAGCCCCAATTCAGATATGGTATATAATGAAATTTAAATAATTGAAATATCCAATTTCCCAATGTACATAACAAATGTAAGTTCGGATTGAGTGTGTATCTTATGGGTATCGGGGTTCACGTAATCGATTATAGGAGTGTTAGGTTTCACACTACTAATGTGGTTTGTCCATAGAGAGCATCTGTTTGTATGATCAAGTATGCAAATGAAATGTTCCCAAAGTGATAATTGTATATTGCACTCTTCTGCTGTGACATGTGGTAGGTGTATAAGCGATCCATCCAATCAACAAGGGTTATTCGAAGGGGTGGGTTTAGAAAATCGGGGTAAGAAAACAGTTAACCAACCAAGAATGAGAAAGGAAATATCTTAATTTTATGTTCATGTACCTTGGAATAAAATGCTGTGCTTTGTTGTAAGAAGGGATTCTAGGAGTCCTAGTTTGACAATCGAGTAGAGCAGTCACGTTGTCTCGACGTGGCGGCCAATTGGCCGCCGCGCTGTAAAATTGTACTTCATGAACATTAGAAGCGTTGTGTTAGAAATTATTTAACAGAAATAAATCTCGATGAAAACAGAAATGAACTTTGTTTGTTACTGTGTGTTAGCCACGAACGATGCGTAATTACGTGACAACGACCATAAACTTAGACGTATGTATGCACACATTCTTAACACTACCGACTGACTAACGTCACTGATTGCCAACAATTTTAATGAATTTTCTGTTTCGGCAAGGGAAAAAAACAATTTCAATGAAACACAATTAAGGATATTTGTGTGAGAGTGTGTTCAAAAGATAATTCAAAGTAAACAATATGTACATATGCAAGCAGATGGTGTACCCTGTGTCAACGAATACAAGGCTGTTGAACAAACGCCGTGCAAAAGATGTATTATTCATGCTTCATATATTGACATGACACACATATCTTCTTAATGTCTTCTCATCGATATTCTACGTTGTGCATTTTGGAAATGTAGGCATCCATTTTTGTGACAAAGAAATGACAAATAAGAATGGTTATATGGTTGTGGTTGATAAATTTGTGAAACTCTACCTTCCGCAAGTGTGTTCAACAACAATGTATGTGTGTGTTTTTGTATAACACGGACACTTTTTGTTCGATCAATGTATTTTTTAAATTATATGTAACGTTTATTATAAATCGTGACATGTATTAAAACCCTCTTGCTCAAATAAAAGGAAGGCTTTCTTTTCGCAAACGTGTGTGTATTTTGTTTCTAAAAATTATTAAATAAACACACCGGCCTGTTTTTATTTTACTCACCTGTCCTTATTAAATAATTACCGTCTTTTATGTTATATACGCCACTGAACACTCATTCTGTCGTTTATTTAATACGTGTTACTTTTTTATATGTCCTTTATTCAAGGAACATTATTGTTATTAATATCTACTATAAAAGTGGAATAAAACTTTACTACGTTAAGAACTGGGCGCTAATCATATATTAAATCGCACGCTAAATTAAATATTAAATATTATATTCACAAGCTAAATTAGCAATCAGCTAAAATAACACTGTTGAAAACCCCACATCAAATCACCTGTAAGGTAATACTCTTGAACATGTTGGCTTATTTGTGTTAGTGTCCCCTTAGTGCTCGATATTTGCTGTGTTTCATCATTAAATCAATGCGCCGTATACAGAAATGTCTGGAGCCGACATGCCTTTAACAATACACGTTTGCTTTATTTATGACAATTTTCAATATTATGTATCATTTAGATTGTGAGTTTTTGACTTTAATACAAGCTGTTTGTCATTGTTAACATGCAACCGCATGTAATGATTAATATGCTAACTTTAAGAAATAAAATTTAAGATAAATAAACCATGCTGATTATACTAGTACATGATGCTGAGAGGTAATTTAACCCATTTATGCCTAGCGTCTGGAAAAAAAGCCTTGGCAAAAGCGTAGACCCAGATGAGTCGCCACATGATGCGGCGTCTCATCAGGGTCTGCGCTGTTGCTAAATATATAAAAATAAATATACTAGACATCCCTAATTTTGGAAATAAATTGATCCAATTTAGAAGGATGGGAGAGTCCACTAGGCATACATGGGTTAAGTTCCAATCGTGTTTAAGAAATCAATCTTCAAAATAAAACCTAAGCTTTTATTAAGCAGTTTCTACATAAGAACTATTCAAGCCAACTCAATAATTTGTGTTAAAACTTTTAAGATGAAAGGAAAGCTATCGAGTCGAGCACACACATCCATCAGCCTCGATTTGAGTAAAGTTTATTATAGTCGCTGTAAGGAAAGATGAAGTTGATCGTTATCGTTTGTAATAAGTCCCAATATATTCGGTAATTGATCAAACGCAGACGTATCTGATCAATCAAATAATAATTACGACACATGTCGCGGGTAATTAACAGTACATCCATTCAATCTAATCGATAATTAACTTTTTTACCAAATGTAATACCAACTGTAATTTTTGCAGTCTAATCGGATTACAGTTAAAGACAAGTTGACTTTAACTTCAATTTATTTAAACCAAATAATATGGTGCTCGTTTGTAAAAACACACCATTGGTTGTACTTACTTCATTTTGAGGTACCATATAATGCTGCCTGGAGGTGTTCAGCTTTGTGGCATTTAAAGGTTGCCGGACTGAATTAGGTTATCCTTGTTTGTTCTGTTATATCTCTCTGGTGGGGACTTTCAGGTAGGAGTTGGTTTTGTAATTTCTGGTGGGATATAGTATTGTGTGTATTTTCTAAATCCATATGTTTGTTAATCATCGAGTTTTGGATGTTTTCTGCTGTTTTGTCGCTCGGTGAATGGTGTGAGGTGATCGTTGTCTGGCGCAGATTGCAGACAAACCGGGTAAAATGATATTTTGGGCCGCAGGGGCTACGTAGACGGAGTTTCTTGTATAAACTTTTGTAACACACGTTACAACTGTAGACCGGTTGTCTTATATCACAAATGTATACATTGTTTTCTTTTTGTGATTGGAAATGGTCACTACACATTTAAATACATGTATTAAGTCAAATGCGTTTTAATTGGACACTGCCTCAATTGCTCACGGATTTGCGCGTTAATATCACTGGCAAATGTTTTACTATTAGCAATCAGGAACTGCGTTTGTCCTTTATATTGAAGCAGTGTAAACATATTTATAAGTCTGAAAAATATTTAAAATATTGTTCATCAAGAATTGCGATTACTTAACAAATCCCGCATTATGAAAGGTTTTTTACGCAAGCTTCTCATAGTTCTTTAACCCATTTATGCCTAGCGTCTAGAAAAAATGCCTTGGCAAACAGCGTAGACCCTGATGAGACGCCGCATGATGCGGCGTCTAATCAGGGTCTGCGCTGTTTGCTTCAATGAATTTCTGTAAGAAATATTCAATATAAAGAAATAAATATACTAGATATCCCTAATTTTGGAAATAAATTGATCCAATTTACAAGGATGGAAGAGTCCATTAGGCATAAATGGGTTAGTGTTAAAGGCTTTCATTTCATTATTGTCACCTCCGAAAAGTCGAAGGAAGAAGGCCGAGTTGGTTGTGTATATGTTTCAATAATTTGTCAGCAAAGCTAAATTAAACTTGCATACAAAGTAGCTTGCATCACACTGGAAAATTGTGGTTTATCTATGAAAAACCAACAACTTACATTACATACTATTCTGATTATTTTTTTCAATTTGACGATAAAAACCAAAAAAGTCACATTTTATTTGATCCCACGCCATATTATTATACAAAATACACCGATCTGTGTGGATGCATATAACATCATAAGACTTTAGTGACAATGAAGTCCAATTATGAAAATATAATGGCGTGGTTATTTATTGGATGCAAACTTTAGTTTATATAAAAAACATTCTTCTAATTGAAACAATAACACAGAAAATTTGGCTTCAACATAAAAGAAATTAAGACCAGTAGAAATACCAATCAGATGTTTCAAATAAATTAATTAAATATGAATGCATCGTAATATTTTTGCTTTAAAGATTAATAAGTCTATCTGACATTTCTTTTGAGTATACATAAGTATCCAGAAATGCCAAATGTATTCTAAGAAGGAGCAATTACAACCAGTGATAATAAGTAGTGATAACGCTTGTTGGCTAGTTGCCATTCGTGTTTTACGTCATGTATATTTATCTGAACCTCTTCAATGCGGGTTGACAACAAAGTGTTCATTCAATTAACATTAAAAAGAGATTAACCGTTATAACATACGGACAGCAAAAAGATGGAACAACATATACACTGTTTCCAAGCAACGAGTTCTTTCACTTCAGCAAGCAAACCTGATACTACATGATCAGTAATGCTTTATACATTGTAACTTTTGATTGGTTATTGAATGTTTTACACTTAATAAGTTGTCTAGTTCAACATAAAAGAGAAAGTATGAAATGATTAATTTATACGTATGCTGCACTCAACATTGCAAGGCGTTGTAAAGAAAAAACAAGATATTTCGGTTTTACTTTTTTATTAACATCAAACAAGATACAAAACCGTGTATAAAAAAACAGGTGTGCGTTAATCTAGTAATTCTACAACAGATTGCGCGTCTTACAAAAACGAAATCTACAACAAAGTGGATAAAGGGTTCCTTATAAACAAACCAGACGAATAAATATATGTTTATTTGTTCACGGTTTGTTAGACAACAATATAAAGAAGTAAAACTCCATCTGCTGGAGCAGTATTGTATTCTTATTATATACACTTTTCTTTCGATCTTTCGCAAATCCAAACTGTCCGCTTCCAATGATGCACGGTGATAACAGGTTTTATTTTTACAATTGATCGAAACGACCTTAAGAACAGTTAATGTAACAATGGTTTGCATTGTTGTGTGTATTATGGCTGTTTACTCATCGTAATGGTGATGCAGTGGGCGAACCTGATTGGTATTAAGATTTACGAGCACGCTTTTTAACGTTGTACTTGAATAGACGAAATTATCATATTATTTAACATAGTTGTGATAAACAGCTAATTGGCCATGACCCATTTTGTGTTTTCACTTTTTCAACCGTGGAAATATGACTTCAGAAACAGCGCTTCATAATATGTTTGTCCTACACATACTGCACTAGCTAAATCACATGAACAATCTTCAATATGATTTTTTCTTCTAAAGAATAAAATTGCTGCTATTCTACTGCTCTTTTCAGTATTTAAATCGTGGGAAACATATACGAGCGTCTTCACATTGGTTTTTAGTAAGGTGTTATTTTAGGTCTTTGTGTAAAATTTATACAAATCATCAATATTTTCGAAAATACAGTCCACATTCACCTTGTTTTTTCCTTGGATTTTCCTCTTAATGATTCCTAAGAAGTTGCTAAGTTAGATAATACAAGATCTATGACCAAGACTTGAATTGCCTCCCAGTTTAGCAAGCTTTGGCTCAGAATACTGATGCATTTTTACGTGGTTTATAGAGATAATGCACGTTTTCGAGGGCATGATCATCTGCGGGCGCTCGAAAAATCCGTTCCTGCCCGAGTGCGCAGCACGAGGGGAGGAACGGATTTTGAAAGCGCCCGCAGATGATCATGTCCGTGAAAATGTGTATTTTCGCTATAATTGCATAAACAAATCACACATACCAAAATAATTGTAAATAACAGTGAAATCAATATGTTTTGTTCATTCGACATCGACAAAATAATTCGATTATTTCATTACAGTTAAAGGTTGTGTTTTACATATGCCTCACTCGGTAATCATCCGAAATGACGAGCCTTTACCTTCGGATAGGCAGTTTTCGATTTAAAATGTGTTTAAACAGCGAATTAATGCAAAGTTGAAATACAGCCGCGCAAAGTTAGAAATGAGGAATTATTTTGGAATTTACAGCAGGAACGTTGAAGGTACATAAACACTAATGTATCTTTACTATTTTCCAGGTAAAACTTAACACGTGCTAAAAGATATAACGATTTAATAACAAATAATCACAAGCTAATTTCACTGAGTGTTCGTTCGTTAACTGGCTCCGGGCGTCTCCTCTAAGCGCATGCGCAACGCGCTTCCGATGGGTCAGACGCAACTCTCCAGGTCAGCCACAACACTCCCCCCGTCTTTATTGTTGGAACCGCTCCCCGGACCAGGTACCACCGCCCGAAACAATATTCTGTCATTTGTCTGGTTGTGGTTTGTTGTGCCAATCCTGGATTGCCAAACTGGCGTATATTGGGGACCATCCATTTCCAAGGTAGATCTACAAGGCAACCTGCCATGTGGAGATCGCACCAAAATGGTTTACTGCGTTTCTCGTGGTGACCTTCAGAATGTGCTGCGTTGTCACCCCCTGAGGTTCCGCCAACATCGCAGTCACATCCCCATCTTCCGTTGGCGCCGGAAATCGATGATAGGGCCTAGTGAAGTAAGGAGCGTGAATTCACTCCTGTTGTAACTAAAGTGGGTGTTGGGAAAAACTTCCAGCCAACACCCGACACGACTGAGTGAAGAACGGCTCGCTCCCGGGATCCCACTGATATGAATCAGGCTGACTAGCCGATTCCATTCGGTTGAAAACATGAGCTAACTGGCCGCTTGGATCGGCCAACTGTCCATCGGAAACTGTTGGCGCATGGACCTTTTCAAATTTAAACCCCACGCTGTCACACCCAGGGACACGACAGGTGTGGTTTCTTCTACATCTATCCACCTGGCGCTGGCTCTCCAAGCTCTTCTGGACCTGTAACAAACTGTCCCTTCTTGTGGTCGTGCGACTCCGTAAAGGACTTGTATCCTCGGACTGGTCGCCCTCGACCCCGTCTCTTCTGGTGGTCGTGCGACTCCGAACAGGACTTGTATCCTCGGACTGATCGCCCTCGACCCCTACCAAAGGTAGACATCCAACCGCCCCGGACTCGGTATGACCTCCTGCCTTCTTGTCCGAGAAGTGACACTCTTGGATCCCAACAGTAGCTTCTACCTTGTCACCGCTGGAAGAACTGACATCCATTGGGCAAACTGCCGTCGATGCCTTTTTATGACCCTTTCTCTGATTTGGCGTTCCTAACAGGATATCCGGATCCGGACCTATGTCCACTGTTCGTTTGAACATGATAACTTTTGCTACCACCGGTTTATCTCTGAATGTTGTATTCAAAGGTATACTTTCGCCATTGATTAATAGGCAGTCCAAGTGCAGATCAATCAATGCCTTGAAGTGCCGCAGCAGTCATGTCCCAGCAACATCTCATCACTGATTGGCGCTACACATACCCCTTTCCTGGAAGACTGCTTTCCAAGCTGTACGTGTAAAAGCTGTGTCACAAATCCTTTGAGAACCGAATTCTTATCAGCAAGCTGCATGTTGATTTCCCTGACCTTGCCTGGTTTCCGCTCTAACTGGTCATAGACTGCTGAAGACAGTATAGATATATCCGCTCCAGAGTCTACCCGAGCCCTAACCTGACGGTCTCCTACCAACATGTTCACATAAGACGACTCTGCCGTTACGACCTTGACTGCTATCGTCTCCCCTCCACTTGCTGACACGGATTTGCCCTCTTCTATTTCCGCCACCAATCGAGATGAAGTATCCTGCCGCACTTCAACCGGCGCTAACAAATGGCCTCTATCTTCATCGGGCTGCGGTGCCTGGCCTACGCCAACGGCCCCTTCGAGTTTAAAGGCTTCTGTGGACTCCTTTCAACCACTTGACCTCCAGACTTTTGTTTAAGGGATTCCTGATACTCCCTACAGTCTCTTTTCATATGGCCATTCCATTACAATGAAAACATCTAAAGGTCTTCTGTGGAAACTTCATGTCCTTGTTATTTCTTGCACTGTTTGATGCTAAACTAGCTTCAAACTTACAAGTCAGCTGCTCGATCGCCTTTTCCAGTTTCTCTATTCTCACATCACCCGGGGACTGAACCGCATTGACCGCTATTTCTTGATCATATTTCTTAGCCTTCTTGCCATCCACCACTTGAGTGACATACTGATGGTGTCGTACCAGATCAACAGCATGTTGAATAGATCGTTGTCGTTCAAAACAGGCGTTCTTCCCTGCTTCCCTGTCAATACAACCTTGACAGAACTTTGAAACTGCCTGCCTTTGACCAAACTGATCTGGAAGGTCCCTATTGAAACTGCCTGCCTTTGACCAAACTGATCTGGAAGGTCCCTAAAAGCAGGTGTTGCCAGAGTTAACACTCTATCCGCCCAATCTTCTAACGATTCCCCCGGTTGCTGTGTAGCCTGCTGGAACTTAGCTCTACTTGTCTAGGGTAGTTCCTTTGAACCAAAGCGCCTTTCCATCTTTTGCATAATGTCACGGAAAGAAAAACTTTCTCCCGTATGCGTCTCGATGGTGAAGTAATCGAGAGCCTTCCCCTCTAGACAGCAGTTCAGGTAATCACGGCATTCATGATCAGACCATTTGTAGACTTTCTGATAGCTGTTGAACTTTTGCTTGAATGACAGCCAACTGGTTCGTCCATCATATCGTAGGTTCTTTGGCTGCCTCCTTGGATCACCGTGGACTCTAGAGTGATATTCATTCTCTGATAAACTATCAGATTCTGAACTGGAACTGTAATAGAACCTTGATTGTGATGACCTTGCCCTGTGACGACCTTGCACATCACGATGCCGCCTCCTTGAAACACCGTGCCTTGACCCTGATCTTGAACTGGAGTCGCTGGAGTGATTCCTGTGCTTTGGCTATTGTGATGACCTACCACCAGATGGAGCATGACTGTAGCGGGAATGTTTAAGAACTGACCGTCTTTTGTCGTCTTCACTTCCCGAGCCACTGTCGTCGTCTTCCACTGATACCCTATCCTGTGACCGACGACGCCTAAAATGATCATAAGTCTTGGAGTGATTTCCCTTTTGCCTCTTTTCCACCCGCACCGCTGATTCATTGTCCGAGTCACTGCTCTCATTTCTTCTGAATTGTGAACCGCTTTGTTTCTTCACCGGCTGTTCAACCCCCTGGCTATAAATGTAGGGCTTACAGGGCCTTTCATGTCGTCTTGACTGCTTTTTCTTATCTTTTTTAATGGGCTGCTGCTCTTCATCATCATATCTACCGCTACTGATTCCGCTTTTAATATCAGAAGCTATTTGTTTTTCAGATACATCTTCAAGGCAATTCCGGGCCTTGCATAAAACTTCTGAGTATTTATTGCATCTTACACAGTTCGGATTACTGCAGAAGTTTAAATCATCGTTATCACGTGTCGATTGTGACTGAGCTCTTGTGGGAACTGTCAAGAATTGAAAATCACATTTTTTATTGATGAAAAACAATCAGGCGAATATGATGAGACAAATGTACAATGAATACTCGGATAACCACGTTAAACCATCCATGATTCGTTATAACAATAGTTTTTCTTAGATGGAACAAAACTGAACCAAAAGTAGAGTTTTATTGTTTACGTTTTATTGTATTCTTATTTTCACATAAGAAATTACCTAAATAGTCCAAACAATTTATTTAAACCAAATTATGTTGAATAATGTTGTTAACCAATGTTCACTTAATCAATTGCAACAATAGCCCACCATACCAACCAAACTGGTCAGAAGTATACAAACAGCCAAGCTCACCTCCCTCCGTCTTTACAACTGCAGCATAGTATCTGTTTGCAAACTGCAACAAACCCCTGTGTGCCCCCGCAACCCTGCGAAAACGGCTAGTACATGTTCACATGTGTGCTCATAAACTCGTGACGTCACAGCAACAATTTTCTTTTCAAGAGAAACACTTAAACAAATTAGTACTGCCAAACTGGCTCAAATTTGTTCAAAACTACTCTGTGCTGGTCGATCTGCACAAACGAACGTACTCTAGACGATCTCAGTTGTGAAATACGATGTTTCAATAGCACGTGGTTGCCAAACTGGCAAATGCAAAAAAGTTCTTAATTACCCGGAATCCCGCTGTTCTTTAAGTATTTGCCTCGTCGCCAATAATGTATCTTTACTATTTTCCAGGTAAAACTTAACACGTGCTAAACGATATAACGATTTAATAACAAATAATCACAAGCTAATTTCACTGAGTGTTCGTTCGTTAACAGTCGGACTGGCTCCGGGCGTCTCCTCTAAGCGCAATCGCAACGCGCTTCCGATGGGTCAGACGCAACTCTCCAGGTCAGCCACAACAACACTTACATTTACAGCATAGTCTTTTGAAAGTGTTGAGTAAATAACCTTAACTTCATTGACGTTGCCAATAAAATAAAGCTGTTGTCAAGAGAGTGGAGATGGTATAACTTGAAAAGTGGATTGAAATAGTCATTTCCCTGCATTCATGAGGAAACTGGTGCTTATTCAGTTCCCCATTTATGCTTGGAAAGTCGTCGAAGGCTGGAGAAGGGAAGTAACTGCGCGTGGACCAGAATATGGATATGAAAAACACATAACAGGGCTTGAACGGCACGTGAATCGCATTGTTAATAAACGATTTCTCCCGTTCAAGCCCTCCTTTTGCCAAGTTTCTGCACCCCGCCAGAGGACATTATAGATAGAGTTTATGCAATAATACATAATTAGTACACGTTTGAAACCCTTTTATTTTACAACAAAAGATAACACTGTGAATCAAAGGCCAATCCAGCATATATGATATTCGTCTAATTTCACCTATTGCTGATCTTATTCGCTATCAATATATAAAAGGCATTTGCTTTAAATATAGGACATTAGTAACTCCCTTTATATTGTTTCTTGAGTGCCATGATTTGCTGTACTTTACCTACATTGCATGTATGACAAATATATGCAATGTTGGCAATCGATTAACTATTGATATTTGCGCTTCAGAATGTGATCAACTATTGCGTAAAATTAAGCATGCATGAAATGTTGACTGACAACCTTTTTGCAAGATACACAATTTAGACTTGTCTCATAAGCTTTGTTTTACTCCGTTTACTGTCGATTATTGCCACTGATCCAATCAGTACAAAAAAAGAGAATCAAAGGTACCCGAACGGATTAATAAGAAACATGTTACACATTTTCAAGGAACAATATGCAATATTTGTTTTTCAATGCTCTTTTATATGACACGAAACAGCACACATTAAAAAAGGGGTTGATTATTAAAAAGATGAGCATTCGCTCCGCGTTTTAGTCTCTAACATCTTAAAAATATCATAAGGACATTATTATATATTCCAGACTATCATGTACATTTAATGAAATACGGGTATTATATTTAACAAAGCCATTTGGAAGATTATCAAATCGTATACCATATGAGCCTTGTTCTGAGAAAACTGGGCTTAATGCATGTGCGTAAAGTGTCATCCCAGATTAGCCTGTACAGTCCGCGGGGACGAAACTTTCCGCCTAAACTTGATTTTCGGTTAGGAGAGACATCCTTGAAACTAAAAATACCATAAAAGCGGAAAGTGTCGTCCCTGATAAGCCTGTGATGACTGAACAGGCTAATCTGGGATGACACTTTACGCACATTCATTAAGCCCAATTTTTTCAGAACGCGGCTTTTTTTTCCATATCCATGTTCCGCCCAAATCGCCGAGTCCTTCCATTCCCATGTCGCCGCTTTCCATGCCGCCCATGAAGCCGCCAAATCTGTTCATGCATCCACCGAAGCCTCCATATCCCCTTCTTGCACCTTTGCCGTATCCACGCATCCCGCCCATACCATCTATCCCGTCAATACTGTATCCGCTCATATCTCCCACCTGGCCCATACCGTACCCGCCCATGTCATCAATCACTCCTGTCGCCCCTACACCATATCCGTTCATTCCTATTTTGCCGGAGACTTAAAAAACGAATTGTGAAGAGTGTAAGAATATGTGTCGCGTTCTGAAAAAATTGGGCATAATGCATGTGCGTTAAGTGTCGTCCCATATTAGCCTGTGCAGTACGCACAGTCTAATCAGGGACGACTCTTTCCGCCTAAATTGGATTTTTGCTAAAAGACTTCATTTAAAAGAAAAATGTCATTGAAGCGGAGAGTGTCGCTCCTGATTAGCCTATGTGGACTGCACATGCTAATCTGGGACGACACTTTACGCACATGCATAATGCTCAGTTTTCTCAGAACACGACTCGTATTATAAACTATTGTTTTTAATTTCGAGAAAGCCCGGAACAGGGGTTTAATGAATGTGATTACAAAATGATCACATCAGTCAGTTTATTAAATCTTCAGTTTTGAATCACTGAGGTATCAAAGCGTATGCGAAAAGATATTGAGAAAACAAATCTGTTTAAAGTTCACAAGAGTTGATGCTTTGAAATTAAAAGGTTGTCAGAGTGTAAGTTCGGCATGAACATGAAGGTCACGAAAGTGTGGTGAATATTTATAAATTGGGCCTTGCTCTGTGAAAAAGGGTTTTAATGCACGTGCGTTAAGTATCGCCCCTGATAAGCCTATGCATTCCCATATTGTTCGTATAAAGAAAGTCTATTCTTAGCAAAAATCCAGTTTAGGCGGAAAGTGTCGTCCTTGATTAGCCTGTGCGGACTTTGCACGGACCAAATGTGTTATCCTTTGAACTAATGCTCTTGAGAATTGAATTAAACATGTTCATGAATCACATAAATATGCATGTAGTGTTCATAGAATCTGCACCTTATGTTTAGGAGATGACGTTACATGGATTTCTGTCATATTTTAAAAGAAAAAGAAATAAGCATAATGCAAAAATTGTAATAAAAAATATTTGATTATAAAAATGAAACACTATTTTTTCCGGATGCATTTCTTCTTAAAACGTTATTGTGTAGTTTGCTGTATATAAATGGACTAAATGCATGTACGTAAATATTTTAAGTATTTTAAACAGGCATTAAATAACGACAATTATGTATGAAAAAAAATGATTATCGAATGTGGTGTTTGTGCTGTTGCATTCAGTGGTTGGTTATAACTTCACGTCTCACAACAAGGCTGTCTACGTCACAGTGGTTTGTGGTTACCGTTTATATCGGGCTGTCTACGTCACAGTGGTATGTGGTTACCGTATATAACGCCCCATAATACTTAACCAAATCCGCTCAAATAATTTGAGACCGGCGAAAGGTTGTTTACATCTGTTTGTGTGGTAATGTTTTTTTAGATAATTGATCTGGACACGATGTTCTGTTGTGAACAATGGATTCTAGTGTGACGTGGATTTAGTGCTACGTAATGGGCGATGCGGTGTGGAAAGTGATTAATTGTGTCTTGTTCTGTGAAAATTGGGCAAAATGCATGCGCGTAAAGTGTCGTCCCAGATTAGCCTGTGCAGTCCGCACAGGCTAATCAGTGACAACACTTTCCGCTTTAATGGTATTTTTCGTTTAAATGAAGTCCCGTTTTACCGAAAATCTAGTTTAAGCGGAAAGTGTCGTCCTTGATAAGCCTGTGCGGACTGCACAGGCTAATCTGGGACGACACTTTACGCACAAGCAGTATGCCCAGTTTTCTAAAAACGCGACTCAATTGTATGCTAGAAGTGCATCCTGTTTTGGCACGCATTAGCCACGTTTCACTTTTAAGTTACTATAACTGTTATTTCATACAATTGCTCCTAATTGCGAGAAAAGGCATAATGTTATGAGTAGCATTGGTTGGAAACAAATAATCTGTCCAGAACAGAACTTCATCCTGTAAGTATGACAAGGAACTGTCCAACAAGCAGGCTTTAAAATGGAAAAAACGTTCAATGACTTCGAACTAAACTTCACGATGGTGCCTTCATAATCTTATTAATCATCATGATATATACAGAGACATGCCAATGATTATATATGTTTCAAAGATTTTAACATTATTTTTCAAAATATTATATATGTAACAGATTTGCAAACTATTTATCCGTGCGACCTAAAACAAATAATAAGCGTAAAAGAAATATTGGAGGTCAATAATTTATTTAAGAAAAATATATGCTATTTAACCCATTTATGCCTAGCGTCTAGAAAAAAGGCCTTGTAAACAGCGTAGACCCAGATCTGGATCTGCGCTGTTTGCTTAAATGAATTTCTGTAAGAAATATTCTTAATATAGAAATAAATATACTAGACATCGCTAATTTTGGAAATAAATTGATTCAATTTAGAAGGATGGGAGAGTCCACAAGGCATAAATGGGTTCAACTGAACTAAATGTTGGCAAGTCACGTGAATGACAGCATTTTACTAGATGACAGTGACATATACTTTTGTTCTTGTATTATGTTTATCTAATTTTCTAGTTTCTGATGTATTTTCAAAATATGTGTATTCATGTATGTCTCTATTGTTTTGTTGTTTGTTTGTTGATCATCCTATGAATTTATATGATATCTGTATGACCAAAGACTGTCACATACCCACATGCCTTATTAATAGTATTAAGTGTAAAATCGTGCACGCATAAAGCTTTAAACCCTATTTTTCGCATTGCTAGGTGTTAGACTCATTATAAATGACATCATGCTGTGTACAGCAACCCTTTTCACATTAAGAAATATTTGTAATAAAAAAACGTCGAAGTTACAAAATATAGTTGATGTATTAATTGAAAATATGCACGTTTAAAAACATTTTTTACCGAAGCGAGTTGACAAGTCCTACCACGTATTTTTAACAAAATGTGTACGTCATTGTGGTCATACGAATGAAATGTACCTGCGTATTAAACGCCATATTCGGATAAAATACACATAATTTATTCCATCTATGCCTAGTGTCTAGAAAAAATGCCTTGGCAAACAGCGTAGACCCAGATGAGACGCCGCATGATGCGGCGTCTCATCAGGGTCTGCGCTGTTTGCTTTAAGGAATTTCTGTAAGAATTTTTCTAAATATAAAAATAAATATACTAGACATCCCTAATTTTGGAAATAAATTTATCCAATTTAGAAGGATGGGAGAGTCAACTAAGCATAAATGGGTTAAGTTTGAATGACGTCGTATCTGGTCATGAATTCGCACAACGACGTCAATCTATTTCTGTTAATACAGTTGCCGTGCTTGAATCATTCTAGTCTTAACATCAATCAATATTCCAAAGGAAATGATTTACGAAAGTAAACTAAAATTTTGATAAATACAAGAAGGTTGAAGGGTTTTTTCAGCAACACGTAATTTATACCACAACTATATTGCTTTAAACAAAAATAAGTCGATTACTCAATTATGCAATAACATACATTTTTAACCACTGTTGCTTTTTAATAGCAAATTAAAACCAGTTCGATCAGTATTAACGACCATCGTATAAAATATTAGCGTCGATTAATACTAAATTCAACCAAAAATACATGATCACAGTTTTTAACAGTGATTAATTCATGTGAAAACAGTCAGTTTAACTGCAGTGTTCCGATTTTATACAAATCAGACCAACCAATCAAAATAAACCATTCCGAAAAGCTTAAGCTTGAAATCCGATCAGGCAATTTGCAGCCGACATCAAGGTTTCCAAATAATTGATCGGTTCAATTAAATAACCTTGTGAAGGACTATTTGTGGATAATCAACGTTTGAATTTTGACTGGCCCTAATTTGGGTTTTATCTCCTAATGATGATGCAGTGGGCGAAGCTATTTGATTTAAAAAAATAACGTGCATATAACATGACAGAGTATTGTTGCTTCAGGGCTCCATATACGTTTTTACATAAAAACTATATATAAAGTACACAAATTAATATCATGGTAAAGTTTTCGGATTTTTATTTTTCGTACATGTTAACACAACATGGTGCATTTCCCATTTTATATTTTGTCAGACGACCGTTCGTCACGAGTTTTTTTTACTGGGAGTAGTAACAAGGAATGTTCATATTTTGGAATCGATTTTGTGAACTTAAAGAACCGTGAGCTATCTTTAATATACGTGGAAACTATATAGTTGAATGCATATAATTCAATGCGCTGTTTGTGTTCAAATTTAATGCTTTCATATATGTTAATTAGATGGCTTAAGAAACCATTTTTTCATTAGGTATTAGTGTCTCTACTTATATTTTCTAAGTGGTATATACAATTTTGAACGCAAATATCCATAGTATCTGTATCTCGGTGTGAATTGATCTAATAAATCCCCATTGGTATAATTATTAGTAAAGGGGTGTTAATAAAACAAGTTTAAGTCATGAAATATTGAAATTTATCGATGAAAACATTTTCTAATAAACAAGCATGCTAAAGACTATTTTTTGTAAATTTAATTTTTCCTTTTTATTTGATTGGAATTTGAATGTCTTGTCCATTTTATCATAGGTAATCATACACAGAAGGGAAAATGAATAGCGTTTACGATGAATAGTCCTGTTTATTTCCATTAAAATACAACCTATATAGTATTTTATTAAAAAACAGGCACTTTTTTACGGCTATTGAACCATATTGATCTTATTTATCCAATACGACACTCAGACAATATCTCGAATTAACTGATCAAACCCATAATGCATTTTAATTGTAATCTTGGCAAATACGTTTTTAAAGTATTGCGAATGCAACTGTGTGCCTTTCTGAGTCCGCCGTCGTGTTTTCAAGGCCACCTTTCCGATTCAGTAACGTTGACATTTCGTAATATACAGAGAAGGAAACAGTACCTAACATTAATCATTCAGAACATTCTTGCAAAGTACATATTCGACAGTTTTACATTTAAAACAGCATGTTTCAATTTATCAATAGTGTCTTCATTTCCATATTGTGAACGTGATGTAAACACTTCATGTTTGCCTAAACCGCACTTTTGAGGTTATTTTATTTATTGTTTCTGTTCCAATCAAGACAAAGCATGGCGGACCTAGTAATTAAGTACATTGGTAGGGCAGGTAGCAGCCCCTACATATAACGATTGAAATCAACGGCGCACTTTTTGTAATCCAAAATAGCGTTAGAATGTTTATTTCTTAACACAACCACTACGAAGATATTTAATAGAATCAATTGTATAAAAACAACTCAAATGAGGATAATATTTAAAATAGCTACATACGATAATGGGTTTGCTGTCGGGGTAATTAAGTGACATTCTCAGCGAAGTAAAAAAAAAACATTTTAAATCCTGCAAGCGCTCTTGAAAGTATGTATTTGTTCACTTAACTTAGAAAAATATATTACGGTATATCCCATAAAACAAACATATATATACATACATATTCGACATATGCGGGTATGCTAAAGCCTAGACGAAGCAACTAAACACACACTCTGAAACTTCCTTAAACCACATACATATGTTTTGTACATTATTGTTGTTCTATGTCTTTCCAAAAAGGCCATTAATTGTATCAACATTTCTAGTAATTTTGTGTAGGCATGTTCAATTAATAATAGGGTCTCCATAACGTCCGGATATTTGCGCATATTACTATATACATTATTGGTATGCATTTTGGGCAGATAATTCACTACATTCTATCTTCGAACAAAAGAAGATTAATCTCTTTAACGCTCAACTAAAAAGCAGAGTTTTAATATGCTAATTGTGAATCGACTATTTTTTTACAACAAATTGATCGCATCCCATCAGCAATCTGTATAATAGTATGCTTGCTTGACGTTTCTTTTTCATTTTTATAAACCGTATACAGACATTCAATTAATTTAAAATTGAATTGAAATATTAAAATTCAACTCAAAAGTAATCAATTCCATGTTTATTGTGATTTAACGTATACTTTTATTGTGACTAAAGTCTTTTTTAAAGTTTAATTGACGCCATTTGTCATATCGTATTTATTCGAATCGTGTGTACCAATTGACGTTTGAATAATTTTTGCCTATGTATCAGACAAGTAAATAGATCTGTGTCATCTACAAACCGATAATATACATTTATAGCCATGTTTTTATTTTGCCAGGGTATTAGAGGCCGGCTAAATGTGAAACATACTTTATTACAATTAATAACGAAAAGACCCTTTTAAGGCGTGTTGTAAGTTCAACAATAGTTTGCATTGTGACATGGCTGCATTATTAGTATGACCCTCATTTTATCATCGATATGATGATGTAGTGGGTGACCCTGATCGATAAAGCGATAAACATGATGATGTAGTGGGTGACCCTGATCGATACAGCGATAAACATGACGATGTAATGGGTGACCCTGATCGATACAGCGATAAACATGATGATGTAGTGGGTGAACCTGATCGATACAGCGATAAACATGACGATGTAGTGGGTGACCCTGATTGATACAGCGATAAACATGATGATGTAGTGGGTGACCATGATCGATACAGCAATTAGCATGATGATGAAGTAGGTGACCCTGATCGATACAGCGATAAACATGATGATTTGTGAGTGACCTTGATTGATATAGCGATGCACATGATGTTGTAGGGGTGACCCTGATCGATACTGCGATAAAAATGATGATGTAGTGGGTGACCCTGATCGATACAGCAATAAACATGATGATATAATGAGTGATCCTGATAGATACAGCGATAAACATGATGATGTAGTGGATGCACATGATCGATACAGCAATAAACATGATGATGTAGTGGGTGCACATGATCGATACAGCAATAAACATGATGATGTAGTGGGTGCACATGATCGAAACAGCAATAAACATGATGATGTAGTGGGTGACCCTGATCGATAAAGCGATAAACATGATGATGTAGTGGGTGACACTGATCGATAAAGCGATAAACATGGTAATGTAATTGGTGACCCATATCGATACAGCAATAAACATGGTGATGTAGTGGGTAACCCTGATCGATACAGCGATTAACATGATGATGTAGTGGGTGACCCTAATAGATATAGCGATGAACATGTTGATGTAGTGGGTGAACCCGATGAATACAGCGATAAACATGAGAATATAGTGCGTGACCCTAATTCATACAGCGATACACATTATGATGTAGTGGGTGACCCTGATCGATACAGCGATAAACATGATGATGTATTGGGTGACCCTAGTCGATACATCGTTAAACATGATGATGTAATGGCTGAACCAGATCGAAACAGCGATAACATGATGATGTAGTGGATTAACCCGATCTATAAACATGCGTCAGCTTGTACCGATGGTTAAGCGATTTTGAGCCCGCTTGCAGAAAGTTCGGTAAAGCAGTCACATTGGTCGAGTGTATATGCATGAGTGAATCCAAGCTTGTCTCGAATTTAACTATGATCGCCAAATTTAAAACAAATAACCATAAATATTCACCATTATTAATAGATAGGACCAGTGTATCAGCCATCTCTTTAGCTCAAATGTCAAGGTCATACTTAGAAGTCAAAGGTAAAATGTGGCCATAATGTTTAGATGAGTTTGTGTTTGCAAGCGTTTGTCTTGGCAGTAACTTGAACTTTTAACTTTTAAATACTTTACCACACACGTTCACCATCATAAGATGGTGTTTCGCGTTATGATCAAAACTAAACAACTTGTGCATAATCTTGCATTGTAATTGAAGGTTAGGGAACCAAAAGTGTGGGGTAAATGTGTCAAACCTTGAGCAAAATGCCAAACTAAGGTCAAATTTTCAAATACATGTATGTTCATCGTGCGCTTTGTCCAAAAGTAACACGTATTATAGACAACTGGCTCGATTTTATGTCGACAGACATCTTGTACTCAAATATATAAGAAACCTCACCAGCCTACATACATATTAGCCGTGTTCTCTGACACGAGGGTTAAATGAATTTGCGTAAAGTGTCGTCCCAGGTTAGCCCGTGCAGTCCGCACAGACTAGTCAGGGACGAAACTTTCCGCCTAAACTTGATTTTTTGTTAAGAAGAGACTTTCTTGAAAAGAAAAATATCATAAAAGCGGAAAGTGCCGACCCTGATTAGACTGTGCGAACTGCAAAGGTTCATCTGGGACGACACTTTACGCACATTCATTAAACCCACTTTTCACAGAGCATGTCCCATATGAAGTCAAGGTTACTAACGGTAATACCAAGATGCGTTCTGAGTTTTCTGAACGTAATTTAATATATATATAGGATCTGGCACGAGTTGTCATATCATACCATGTTTTATTAAACGAGTTCGGGAATTTTGTTAGTGAGCGTGCCTTTGGCGAGCTCACTAACGAATTTCCTGGACGAGTTTAATAAAAAATGGTATGATATGACAACGAGTGTCAGATCTTTTTTATCACATGCTTTAAAATGAGCAAATTAAATAAAAATTTACGCAAACATAATGATAAATCCCGAATGTTGTTTACATTTCGTGACGTCATTTGACGCTGCAACGTCATTTCAGCAAAATAACACAGTGCGATTGGTCAATAAACGAAACCTAAGCCAATGAAAACGCTTAAAAATGTTGTATTACACATGTGTAATATAAAAAAATGTAATGGTTATATTTCACTGAAAACAGGGTATGGCATCTGATAAAAGTCCATATAATGTCATATTTGAATATAGGCCGTGATCTGTGAAAAGGGGGTTTAATGCATTTGCGCGAAGTGTCGTCCCAGATTAACCTGTGCAATCCGCACACGACACTTTTCGCTTGTATGATTATATTTCGTTTCAAGAAAGTCTCTTCTTAGCAAAAAACTAGTGAAGGCGGAGAGTGTCGTCCCTGATTAGCCTGTGTGGACTTAACAGGCTAATCTGAGACGACACTTTACACACATGCATTAAACCCCCTTTTCACAGAGCGAGGCTCGTATGTTTTTATATGCATCACTATTATTTTATGCAATTCTTCATATTTCAATGCATTGTTTAACTCATATTCGCATTGAATATATTCATGTTATTTATTTGCACAGTTTAGTAAAATCTTAATTAAACTGTATTGTGTACATGTTTCTTGTTCATTGCACCGTTCTATTTTGTCGCTTCACTTATTTATAACAAAAATATCTATTATATTCACATTTGTCAGTAAATTTACCTGCACCGAAAGGTTCACTAACAATTGCCCTTTATTCTAGTTAATTTAAAATTCGTAGAAATATGTTTAAAATTAGTTATTTAACTATTACTGTCATTGTAAGCGTTAATTTGTGAATAAATAAGCAATTACACTTTCCATTTTCAGATCTATCAGTTTAAAGCTTGTCTGTGACGAGCCGTGTTTAAGACGAAACAAAAGTATGATCAGAATTAAGACCTTTTAGTTAAATAATAAACGCACATTTATCAACGAAGGTTTTTATGAAAAGTATTATTACAATCAGCGGTACAGGTTTTCAAATCTATTTTCACCCATATATGCATAGTTCTCCCATCCTTCTCAGTTGGATCAATTTATTAAAAAAAAAATATGGATATCTAGTATATTTATTTCTATATTAAGAATATTTCTTACAGAAATCCCTTTAAGCAAACAGCTCAGACCCAGATAAGACGCCGCATCATGCGGCGTCTCATCTGGGTCTACGCTGTTTGCCAAGGCCTTTTTTCTAGACCATAAATGGGTTAATACATGCCTTTAATAAATTTGTTTCAGCGCTTCAATTTGTCATCTACATTGAATGTAATTTCGAGCTCCTTTTATATTCCATTTCATCGTTATCGCCGCGGTACAATACTTTGGATTTCGTTTGCTTAGCGACTTCGTCATTCAAGTAAATAAACACTAAAAAGAATCGAATTACTTCTGTGGCTGCTTTGGGCATGTTAATGTGTGCTTTTAGAGAGTATTGAACAAATTTAATAGAAAAGTTTTACAACCACCTGTTATGGCTATTATGACCCGTTCTATGCATCCTTTATAACAAACCAAATCTTTTTTTCGTGAATTATTATCCGATCGCAATGGAGGAAGTTAATACATGCATATTTAAAAATGACTATGTAAGCCTTAATCAAAGAGAGTGTTCCTTACTCCAGTGCAGCCTCCATTTATAGTAGTACATGAGACTTTAAAGCATTTAAACATTTGCTTCAAGTTTGTTTGCATGGATTAGTGACTCGTGTGCCTTTGTTTTCACTACAACTTGATTAAGTTCAGTTTGTTATGGATATAACGCTAACAATCAACGGTTAATTTAACCATTTAACCCATTTATGCCTAGCGTCCTGAAAAAGGACATTGCAAACAGCGTAGACCCAGATGAGACGCCGCATAATGCGGCGTCTCATCTGGGTCTGCGCTGTTTGCTAAAAGGATTTTCAGTTATAAATATTCTAAATATAGAAATAAGTATACTAGACATCCCTAATTTTGGAAATAAATTGATCCAATTTAGAAGGATGGGAGAGTCCACTAGGCATAAATGGGTTAACGCTTTCATGTTAGCTTCATGCTTATTATTACAAAATTACAGGAAGGTCATGCAGTTTAAAATGTGATTGACTATGACATGTTCTGTTTTCATAGGATTAACCCTTTCAGTGCGGGAACCGAATTTTAAAGGCCTTTGCAAACAGTTTGGATCCAGATGAGACGCCACAGAACGTGGCGTCTCATCAGGATCCAAACTGTTTGCTATTCTGATAGTATTCTTTGAAAAAAAATCGAAGAAAATGGTAATTGTAGAAATTCAGCAGACGACATTTTAGCAGACGACAAATTTCCCAGCATGCAAAGGGTTAAGAACCAACAACACATACTCTGGGATTTGAAAATTCGCATGCTTATTAATATACTGGATTATTTGATTGATGTCGATATGCAGATAGATCTACAGGCCGTCAGGAATTTTAAATCAAAGAACCGCCATTTAATATTCAATAATTCATATCTCGGTCGCAGCATCTAATCGCAAAACGGATATCAACTACAGCAGAAAAGTAAAATAAAATAAAAACACTTTCAATAAATAACGTGATTTATACTATTACATATAAATAAGCATTTCCATAATAATGCAGCGCATTAACACTTGACTTATTGTGAGAAACGTCACCATTGCCTGCAAGCAATCGGAACTTCGGAACATGAGAAACGTATGTGCTACAAACGGACTATATCAAATATTCTTCTGTGGATAAAGTCATGAGAACTGTGATTTGTACTTTATTAAAAGTATTCCGACATATAGCCGAGGTCGATCTTTTAGAACACAAAAACATGCCGAGGTCTGTAAGATCGGCACGTTCAAACTCCATCAGCAGCAATACGTCAGACAGCGAACGTAATGCGCGCATGGAACTGTAAGTTACACACTTGTTCACATATGTGATATTAACCCATTTATGCCTAGTAGACTCTCCCATCCTTCTCAATTGGATCAATGTATTTCCAAAATTAGGGATGTCTAGTTTATTTATTCCTATATTTAGAATATTTCTAACAGAAATTCTTTTAATCAAACAGCGAAGACCCAGATGAGACGCTGCATCTTGCGGCGTCTCATCTGGGTCTGCGCTGTTTGCCAAGGCCTTTTTTTCTAGATGCTAGGCATAAATGGGTTAAATTACTTTATATCTGATTAATATTCTTAAATATTTCGATGTTGGTTTCAAACAGGTGACATAACACATTTTCATCAAAAATTAAATGAATATTTATAAAAAGTTTTCTTTTGGAATAAATTGACAAAAGCCGTGCCATACCTATTTCATAATTTCCCATGAACGATTGGTATTTAAATAGATCATTTAATATGAACGAATGTAAAGCAAAGCTTGCTAGCGTCGTGTATGATTCCAGATTGGCTGCAACCCGATCGATAATTGGGGGGGGGGTCGAGAATGAAAAGGAAATAGTTCTGCTGTTTTGAAATGTCTGCCAAGATGAGCAGAAAATTGGTAACTGTATGGGCCGTGCTCTGTGAAAATGGGGTTTAATGAATTTGCGTATAGTGTCGCCCCAGATTAGCCTATGCAGTCCGCACAGGCTAATCAGGGACGACACTTTCCGTCTACACAAGATTTTTGCTAAGAAGAGACTCTCTTTAAACAGAAACTATCATAAAAGCGGAAAGTGTCGTCCCTGATTATCTTATGCGGACTCCATAAGCTAATCTGGGATGACACTTTACGCTAATGCATTAAATCCTCTTTTCACAGAGCACGGCCCTCATTATCCCGGCTCCTTCATTGTCAGACAAGCTTTTTATGATTGATATGCAAAATATTTTTAATGCAAGAAGTATCTTTGTCATCGTTTAAAAAATTAATGTATAATTTATATGTCTGCCATCAATTTCCTAAACTATTCTGACAGCATGAAAAAGAATAATAGTGGCTAGAAAACCCCTTCTTGGAAAATATACCACGAGCTTATTCCTTTATCATACTGCAATTACAATTCATATCAATATGTTGAATTTTTTATGAAATATCCTTGACTTTCAGATGATTAATTATATTAACGTTAACGTCAACAAGCGTACACATTCACGTTCAATGTAATTATTGCTTATAAAACAATGGTTCGATGTGATCCATCATGCACCTCAATGAACGGTTGTATATACATGTACTTCTAAAGTACACCATCAAACTTCACTGATGTCTTGGTAAGACGAGTTAAATTCATTTGCAAAGTCTATCAACAATCAATCTCGCAGATGATTGTATTACTCATGTTGCCTTTTAACTTGCGAATGGTTAATATGTTGTCCTAAACTATTATAAATACCTTTTAAAATTTACTACAACTTAAATATTTTATGCATTTTTTTTTCTGATTATATTGAAATGTTTTGTATGCAGTCGACGCATTGGCATTTGAAATTATTACCCCCCCCCCCAAAATAATCCAACAAAAACACAACACAATATGGATATCTTTATTAAAGCATTATTTTTTCTAAACAAAATTTGTCCGCTGTTTCATTGCGCAACAGAAAAATAATAAAAATGTCTGAAACAATCAATCGTCATCCATTTACTTCGGAAACGAATAATCATAATTTATTCGGGATTAATTGTTTTTAAAATATTCAATTGTTATCGGTCCAGTAAACGAACACATACGTCATCTGGAACAAAAGAAAGAACATGTTAAATCCTAAACCGTATGGATCAGCGATTTATTTCAGAATGATCATAACATTTCACGGAAAAAAACTTGGCGTGAATGATTTAAGTACACTCAGGGACATCACTTCCGATTTTTTTATTTGTAAAACCTGCGTCGTAAGCAAGATGCAAATTTAAAGTATGTGTTGCATTTTAGTTTTTCTAATCTACACTTAAATATTAAAGAAATACTTATCACCGGGTATATTGACCGAGTCAAGATGGAAAAC
Source organism: Dreissena polymorpha (assembly GCF_020536995.1). Lineage (NCBI taxonomy): Eukaryota > Metazoa > Mollusca > Bivalvia > Myida > Dreissenidae > Dreissena > Dreissena polymorpha. The sequence continues at coordinate 6,300,070 of NC_068362.1, forward strand.
GATACAGATAATCTGCATTGACATCGTGTTATTATATATGAATGGCTACAGCAACAACAACTACTACTACTACAACAACAACTACTACTACTACTCCTTCTACTACTACTACTACTACTACTACTACTACTACTACTACTACTACTACTACTACTACTACTACTACTACTACTACTACTACTACTACTACTACTACTACTACTACTACTACTACTACTACTACTACTACTACTACTACTACTACTACTACTACGACAACTACTACCACTACTACTACTACTACTACTATTTCGACTAAAAATGATATCGAAACATTTGAATGGACCAAACTAGCGGGTAGCTCGGTCCTATTCTAATGCAATCTCCTCGCAGAGATTTAACAGGAATCGATCAAACCCTGCAGTTATAACAAACCACGTGATGATAGCAAATCAACGTGGTACAATAATTTTGCCGTTGTTATTTTTCGTGTTTTTTTTTATTTAGGCATTATATTTTTTTATAATGAATACAAACTCATACACTTTTTTAGAATATTAATGTAAATGATACTATTTTTACGATATAATATTTAACCGGAAAAAAATCCTTCCAGATCTGAAAGGATTTTGTTTTGACGGCAGAAATTTATGAGATAGCATGGAAAGACAACTCTGCGTAGAGATTGATTCCAATCCATTGGTCAGCGAGAGCCATGCAAGGAAGAACTACAACAAATTTCTACTTTTGTGCTTTGGAGACCAAGAATGACGATAAGATTCGATTACCAAGGTAAAAAGCCATTTAGATGTACTTCAATCTCCGACGGACGTGTCGTGTAAACATTGTGTCAGCAGCTTGTCTGGTTTAAATATAAATAGGCGTAGTTATAAATACCACAGTATCTAGAACGTGGCGTCAGTTGTAAGACGCCAAATTTTGTGATGTACAGAAATAACCTTGAAAGACTAATAAATCAACTATTGAAATGTTAACGATGTTTACAATAAATTACACTTAATTAAAATGATAAAGTGGATCTTTTTGCACTTGGCGACAAGGCATAGGTTTTGCTTCTAAATAAAATTAACCAGCTGCATCATTTCGTTGAACAAAAAATGTTGTTGACTGATCTGTATATTAGAAACAATTTATTGCGTTTCGAACTAATCACAATTTATCCTCATTATATAGTTCCGTCTCATTATGTTACCATATAACACACCCACTTCATTATTTGTTGTCTATTTTATGTTCAAGGTTAAATTTGCATTATGTGTATAAAAAATAGAGACGTAAATGATTGGTTATTTGTAATATTATATGAATGACAGAGTGAAGGAAATAATAAATAAATAAATAAATATTTAAATAAATAAACTAATTAATCATGGATTCAATGTATAAATTAATGAATTAATTTATTAAGACATTCATTCAAGGAAGAATGTTCAAGAACAAATGAGACTTGTTTTGTGAAATCTTGGCTTAATGCATGTTCGTAAAGTGCAGCCCCAGCTCTTGGACGACACTATCCGCCTTAACTGGATGTTCATAAGGAGATACTTAATTTTAACGAAACATTCCATAGAAGGGGGAAGTGTCGCCCTAGAACAGCCTGTGCGCATTGCAAAGAGTAATCCCTTTCCCACTAAAACGAAAAGTAAAAACGGCTAAGTAACTCGCAGTCTGTTCAGGTTTTACGCTGTTTGGTATACGGTATACATCATAGCTTGAGGTAAACAGATATGATGTTTTTTTGCTGATCTACAATAAAATTAATTTAAGAATAAAATTAATTAATTAATTAATTAAAACTTTGTTTGATGGCGTCATTGTTGATAACAAATTAAATAAACTTCGATGCACTTACTCCATCGAGAGCTCGTAAATTAACGAGGTGACGTATTGAAGATGAAAGTACACTAAATGATTCATTTGAAAGTTCAATGGTATTTCAATTTTACATTTTAATAACATGTTCGAATCAATCGTTGTTTCATGACAAACGATATATCGCCTATAGGTATATTTCATGGAGCCGATGGCGCCAATATCTTTTCAAGTTTCTATACCGATGTTTATATTCGTGCATTAATAATGTATTTGAGAACTCCGACAGGACTCGTAAAACACTTTTAAATCAAAGTACTGAAAGTAGTGGTTTGACGATGCTTTTGAAGAGGATGGATATATAGAGGATATTTGTTGGATTCGGTGGAATATCGATTTTCCCAGAAAAAACAGCGAAAAATATCGATATTTTCACTGTTATTTTCCACTGTTTAAAACAGTGAAATACCAGTTTATTTCACTGATATTTCTGTATAAATCACCGGAAAGCATAAAATAAATAATCATCCATTTAAGTTAATCTACATCACCGCAATTGTGTAATTTTTATTGCATGTCATTTATCCGCAGGTCAATAGTTAATGGTTGTTGTGCAATCGTTTTCGTTCTTGAACACTGCACTCCCTTCAATGAGATTTATTTACCTAAATATTTCAAATTTGAACTTACAATTCTTTTGGGAGTTATGGTCCAGACAACTGGGTAAAACAGCAACAATATGCTAACTCATTTTTTTTTTCGAGAAACATAATTGAGAATTCCTGTGCTAGCCCCCAATCACAGTAGGTTGGGGTATAATAATAGTCAAATTTTGTTTTTCTTCTCAAAAGATTGTCGTAGATCATAAGTTGAGGAATATATCATCCAAGACTACAACTTTGAGGAAGCCATTTTTTTCATTTATTTTTATTGATAAACAAGGTTTTGTTACAATCTATACTATACATAGATAGCTTTAACAGCACAACGTGGCTCACCTGAAACTGATTGTTTCCTAGGGGTGTTCACTAATTTTTCATGAAGATCTAGAAACAAAAGCTATTGTGAGTATAAACAAACTATTTGCGTTTATCCGATCTTGTTGAGCCTTGTTACCGAGTTCCTACTTTTATTTATTTGAACATTCTGATCAACTGCCATGAAGATCTGGTAAAAAATTTAAGTGTTAACATAGATTTTAATGATTTTAGTTATTGATCAAATGCTTGGAAGCACATGACCCACTTTGGAACGTGACCTGTTAATCACTGAGACTAGACCTTGTGACCTTAATGTCTAATATGCTACTTTCAAGCTTGACTTTGAAATCATTTAAAATAATGTTCTAACCAATTTACAAGTGGATCAGAGAGAGAATGTGACCACTTAAGTATTAACAGACCTTTTCTTATATTTGACCTAGTGCCCTAATATTTGATAGAATATGAAACCCAAAATGACATAGAGGTGACTAGTTTCATAAGAATGTGGCAAAGAGGTGACACCCAAATTTAAACATTGTAAAATGATATCTTATGTGTTCACGATATACTTTGGATAAAATACAACAAAGAGTGATAACAAAAGCTCACCTTGTCACATCATAACAAGTGAGCAAAATAACCAAAACTATGACATCATATAATTGCTCAGTTACTTCCAATAACAATAAAATGTTACTTTTGAAACAAATGCAATACCTTCCCTTTCTTACTACAGGCTGTTCTAAAACAAGATAGCCCTGTATCGCTCACCCAAAACTCCTTATATAGTGTCAAAAACTGTATGATTTGACAAAGTTGTAACCTACTTTAGCCTGCACATGACCAACTTGCAAATTCAGCTTTTGATTTGATTAAGATGGACATTGTAAGCAATGTTCATGAAAATCAGGAAGATAATGTGACCTGTAGAAAGGTAAAGGAAGTTTTCTATAGTTTGACCTAATGACCTAGTTTTTGACAAACTGCCAACTTTCAAACTGAAACTTTATTTCATCGCGATAACATTCTGTCCAATTTTCATTAAGATCTGGAAGAAAATGTGACCTCTGGAGTGTTCACTAACCTTTTCTGTGATTGGGTTTGTTGACCTAGTTTGGACCACATATGACCTACTTTCAAACTTAACCAAGAATTGACCGAGATGAACATTTACCAACGTAAGACAAACAAGGGCTGTTTGTAAAACATGCATGCCCCCCATATGGGCTGTCAAGTGTAGTGGTAGCCTTTGTGTGAATACATTTTTTTGTCACTGTGACTTTGACCTTTGACCTAGTGACCTGCAAATCAATAGGGATCATCTGCCAGTCATGATCAATTTACCTATGAAGTTTCATGGTCCTAGGCCTTACTATTCTTGATTTATCATCAGGTAACCTTTTTACTGTGACCTTGACCTTTGACCAAGTGACCTGAAAATTAATAAGAGTTATATACCAGTCATGATCAATGTACCGATGAAGTTTAATGGTCCTAGGCGTAAGCATTTTTGAGTTATCATCCGGATACTATTTTACTGTTTTGAGTCACTTTGACTTTGACCTTTGACCGAGTGACCTAAACATCAATAGGGGTAATCTGCAAGTCATGATCAATGTACCTATGAAGTTTCATGATCCTAGACGTAAGCATTCTTGAGTTATCATCCGGAAATCATTAAACTGTTTTGACTCACTGTGACCTTGACCTTTGACCTAATGACCTGAACATCAATAGGGGTCATATGCCAGTCATGATCAATGTACCTATGTAGTTTCATGATCCTAGGCCTAAGCATTCTAGTCACTGTGACCTTACCCTTTTATCTAGTGACCTGAAAATCAATAGGGTTCATCTGCCAGTCATGATCAATGCACCTATGAAGTTTCATTATCCTAGGCCTAAGCGTTCTTGAGTTATCATCCGTAAACCATCTGGTGGACATGTGCTAAACAATATACCCCGAACAAGCCACATAAGAAATGCAGCATAACACATTCTAAAAGTAAAAGACATCTGTGCAATGATATCTTTTCTTCAAATGGTAAGATGAACAAACAAGAGGGCCTGAAAGGCCCGAAGTCGTTCACCTGAGATAACAAGATATAATTGGGACAAATATTGTGACCAAAATTCATGAAGATCGGAAAATAAATGTGACCTCTCGAGTGTTAACAATGTTTTACTATAGCAATATAAGGAAGAATGCCCCACCCCCTGGCAGCCATGTTTTTCAACTAATTGTAACCATTTTCGAACTGATCCAAGATATCATTGAGACTTATATTCTGGCCAAATTTTATGAAGATTGGAATATTAACGTGGCATCCACAGAGTTAACAAGGTAAATGTTGACGGCTCACGACGGCCATAAAGCGATAACAAAAGCTCACCATGAGCACGTTGTGTGATTACACTCAACGCGTTCAAATTTTTCTCACAGGCTTTGCCATTGACCTTTATAGTATGGATTGCTTTGTTATTATTTATTGCTATCATGTACCTGCAATATTGTGTGTATGTTTACAATACACAAATCATATGACATAAATAGACTTATTGAGCTTATAATAATCTGATTACTATAGCCAGGTCAATTAAGCACTTAAAAACATTTGTGTTGTCCTGATTTCATGAAGACTTGAGATATGTATGCACATAGAGTTTCAAGATATGGGATTATCTACAAATAAAAAGTATTTTTGATCTGTGTTGTGCAGGCTCTTTTACCATGACTGCCAAAGTGAAATTTCCATGTGAAAAGGATGTCAATTTTTTCATTCAACCATTGTGTATAAAGAACGGTTCTGCATATAATTTGCCATTTTGATAGGAGATAACCAGGGTGACAGAGAATAGAGATATGCATTTCAGATCTGGTCAGGACTCCATATAAAAGTGGTTATATTTAAAAATGTTTAATTACCACCTGACCACGGACTCTATATCTCCGTGATTTGACTAAGGTTCTAAATTAATCTAGTATGAACATTTGAACTATATCTTTTTAAAACAATTAAAAAATAATATTTGATGTACAAATTTAATCTACCAATGTGTACAGATACTATTTAACATATATTTGACTGCATTGAATGTAGGAACTAGTTAAAATATCCATTAGAAAAAGAGATCAGGATATGCAATAGTCATTGCCTGAAGCAAAGACCCTGGAGCTATGTTTATATATATTTAAACACACTGATTAAAGAAGTAAAACAATACATTGATACAACAGAGGTTAAATCATCCCCTCTGAACAATATGATACATAATTATGTATCATATCTTTTTATCTGGATCTGGATAGGTACACAGCAGGATGTTTAGGTTTGCGCGCAGCGGGAGAGATATAGGAGTTACTTATATTTTGGATTTAATTTAATTCACTGAAATTCATCACTGAAGTTGCAGTATGATCTCATTTGATATAGATGTACATGATTGTATCAAGCAAAATATAATAAATAATTAAATGAGTATTAATTCACTTTCATGATTTCAGTATCATTAAAATGATTTCAGTAAAGTCTATCATTCATATGCGTCAATTTTGTAAATATCAATATAAGTATACTACATGAAACAAGGGCTGTTTGTAAAACATGCATGCCCCCATATGGGCTGTCAGTTGTAGTGGCAGCCATGGTGTGAATACGTTTTTTGGTACTGAGACCTTGACCTTTGACCTAGTGACCTGACAATCAAAAGGGGTCATCTGAGAGTCATGATCAATGTACCTATGAGGTTTCATGATCATAGGCGAAAGCATTCTTGAGTTATCATCCGGAAACCATTTTTCAAAGTTGAGTCACTGTGGCCTTGACCTTTGACCTAGTGACCTGAAAATCATTAGGGGACATCTGCGATTCATGATCAATGTACCTATGAAGTTTCGTGATCCTAGGCATAAACGTTGTTGAGTTATCACCCGGAAACCATTTTACTATTTCGGGTCACCGTGACCTTGACCTTTGACCTAGTGACCTCAAAAGGGTCATCTGCGAGTCATGATCAATGTATCTATGAAGTTTCATGATCCTAGGCATAAGCGTTCTTGAGTAATCATCCGGAAACCATTTTACTATTTCGGGTTACCGTGACCTTGACCTCTGACCTAGTGACCTGAAAATCAATAGGGTTCATCTGCGAGTCATGATCAATGAACCTATGAAGTTTCATGAACCTAGGCATAAGCATTCTTGAGTTATCAGCCGGAAACCGTTTTACTATTTTGGGTCACCGTTACCTTGACCTTTGACCTAGTGACCTCAAAATCAATAGTGGTCTTCTGCGAGTCATGATCAATGTACACATGAAGTTTCATTATCCTAGGCACAAGCGCTCTTGAGTTATCATCAGGAAACCATTTTACTATTTCGGGTCACCGTGACCTTGCTCTTTGACCTAGTGACCTCAAAATCAATATGGGTCATCTGCGAGTCGTGATCAATGTACCTATGAAGTTTCATGATCCTAGGCATAAGCATTTTTGAGTTATCATCCGGAAACCATCTGGTGGACGGACATACGGACATACGGACCGACATGTGCAAAACAATATACCCTCTCTTCTTCAAAGGGGGGCATAATAATACAGTAGCATGAATCAACAAGGGAGGCAACTTGTTATGTCACAATTTGGCAGTGTATAAAAAGTGGTACTTAATTATCTCGCTAAACATAGGTCTAAATTACGTTTCAAAGCTATTTTCTGATTGGATGAAACAGTCTGAAATCATCCAATAAATAAAGTCGAGATATTTATCTTGCGGAACATGCAATGCCATGCCGCATGCAAGCTATTTATAAAGTAAATATCGTAAATCAAAAAGTTTGTTATGTTTTTTTCGCGTTCATTTACAGTGTTCCTGGCTGAAAACGATGCAATATTACCCTTAAATCCTTCATGCATTAGTTTTTAGCAAGAAAGAGGTAGAATATTAGTGTAAAACATTTTTTTATATTTAAACTTGTGTCTGCTACAATGTAACGAGTGGTTACGGAAATTACCGATTGTACAGATGTATCGACAGACATATGCAAAATGAAAGAATAGCTTGCATAATTCAAGTTAATCAGCCTTGAAATTACCTATTAACCAAATGAGAATCGAAATTATTAAAATATAAACCAGTAATGTTCATTAACACCAAAATATTTGGGCGCAGCCATCATATTTTTGGAAACCGCGAGGTATTGTTTTTCAGAAACCGACGATCGGTAATTTCCATAACCATATGGAAAATTTCATAACAGTTCAATTTACTGACAAGTTTCGTTTCTAATGTTTTTCTCAAATATTCTACCACAAAATTATTGTATACCATTACACAAATGAATGACAAGTAATAATTCCTTGATTTTGGGGAGGGACACTGTCTATAAATGCTTATAAAAACGCATTAAGGCTAAACTTAAGTGCATAAAATATTGAAAAATAAATCATTATTCAAGTGTAGACAAGTGTTCGTTTTATCCGATATATTTATTCATCCACATTGCTCAGACACTGAATTATATTGGAAATTATTACGAATATCTGATAAAAACTTGCATTATTTATTTTTATCTTTAAACTTCCATTTCATAAATGTTTGTTTTTTGATAAACGTCGTCAATTATTAATTGTATATAGATTTCTCTATAGTTTGAAAAACATTTAGGCAAATATTTCTCATGTAAGATAAAATGCAAATAATTAATAAAATATTCCCTTTTAATCAGTATGTTGGTTTATCGGTCAATAACAATATCACTTTGAACATTGAATTATTTAAAAGTTATAACAAACATTAAATGTTCTCCGAAAACAAATGATTCATAACACATATAACAAATTGATAGGAAGATATGAACAAATCAAGGTTGCTAGGTTGATCTTTTTTTAAATTTTAATTAGGCGTTAACAATTTTACTATATTATTCTTAACTATTATGTATATTTTCTGTGTCTTTATTTGTGTTAAACAACAAGTGCCGTTCGATAACTTCGCGAGTCAACTGAATAAACAATATAGAGACATTTGAATCTGTTCTAAATATAGAAATAAATATACTAGACATCCCTAATTTTGGAAATAAATTGACCCAATTAAGAAGGATGGGAGAGTCCACTAGGCATAAATGGGTTAATGACCCACACAACACCAAACCATTATGTTAGCTGCAACATCAAGAGAGAAACCCTTTTACGGTAATGCAGTCATTTATTAACATTTATTGCAAAAAAAGAAAAACAATTTCCAAACAGTGGAAAACAAACAAATACATTAACCCATTTATGCCTAGCGTCTAGAAAAAAAAGGCCTTGGCAAACAGCGTAGACCCAGATGAGACGCCGCATGATGCGGCGTCTCATCTAGGTCTGCGCTGTTTGCTTAAAGGAATTTCTCTAAGTAATATTCTAAATATATAAATAAATATTCTAGACATCCCTGATTTTGGAAAAAAATCATCCAATTTAGAAGGATGGGAGAGTCCACTTGGCATAAATGGGTTAACCAATCAAACTCGCTCATGGTTTTGTTGCTACGGTTGCTGTAGTTCGTGTGATTTATCGCAATCTGTTCATGCAGCGTCACAGTATATTTGATGTCATAGTTGTGGTAGCAAGTACGTATTTGATGTCATAGTTGTGGTAGCACGTACGTATGTTGACATTTAAAAATATTAAATCATGACATCAAGAAACAACAAAAAATACCAATAGATTTATTAATTCCGTATTGGTGTTGCAACAATGCTTCGACATAATTGAACTGTGTTGGTGCGCCTACCAACAGGAAACGAACAACAATAATTTAGTCAAGAGAATTTTTATTATAAAAAATGCCAGTGTCATAGCTCAAAGGAAACGAATATTTACGTCAAAATAGTTAACTGTATGTGAAAAAACTTTAACATCAGTTATTAATCTTCACACGGGAATAAATAACAAATATATCGCGAAGAGAAATCATACCCAGACATTTGCAGCTGCGGTTCATTTCAATTATGACAAAAGCAATAATTATTGTGTTTTGTTTTTTCGACAAAAAAACAGTTGGATGATAAGCTTACACTCAACCACATTTTTCCGATTTTAAACCCATTTATGCACAGCGTCTAGAAAAAAAGGCATTTGCAAACAGCGAAGACCCTGATGAGACGCCGCATAATGCGGCGTCTCATCAGGGTCCTTGCTGTTTGCTTAAAGGAATTTCCGTAAGACATATTCTTTAAATAGAAATATATATATATATATATATATATATATATATATATATATATATATATATATATATATATATATATATATATATATATATATATATACTAGACATCCCTAGTTTTGGAAATAAATTGATCAAATTTAGAAGGATGGGAGAGTCCACAAGGCATAAATGGGTTAAAGTACTTGTAAAATCTTAATCATGAACACAATACAAAAGTAAAGTGTATGTCGTGGTTTAACGAAAACATGGCCTTGTCGTATTACTCACAGAAGATATATTAGCCCTGTTGGTTGGTTTGCTCAGGTTTAGTAGTGCATTTATATCACATGATATATTAGCCCTGTTGGTTGGTTTGTTCAGGTGTAGTAGTGCATATATATCACATGATATATTAGCCCTGTTGGTTGGTTTGTGCAGGTGTAGTAGTGCATATATATCACATGATATATTAGCCCTGTTGGTTGGTTTGTGCAGGTGTAGTAGTGCATATATATCACATGATATATTAACCCTGTTGGTTGGTTACTCAGGTTTAGTAGTGCATCTATATCACACCACGTGATAATCGAAGATAAAAACAAACTAACTTATCACAATAAAAAAACTTGGATTGAAAGCATTCTAGTAGCTAGTATCTAGTATGCATAGACGCCATGTTTATAAGTTAAGCATAATGAATTTGTCCCAATTTTGATAATGTTTTTTTTCTCTCATTTATTAATGCACTCTTATGAAGTCATCAATAACACAAAGTAGTAATGTACAAAAATGAGTGTTTCTACATTTTAATAAAGTACCAACTCTCTTTACCACACGCATGCACACACATATTCAAAAACCATGCACACACATATTCAAAAACACGTACATAAACATGCACACATATACAGGCGAGAAAAGAAAAACATAAGAAAGTAAATAACACAAAATAAAACAAAGAAGTAGAAATTTACATTTCTCTTATGATAAGTTTACTTCATGTGTGTGTTTGAGATTTATTTACAAGTCGTCCAGCGCCTTCGCGACTACAGATGTATCGACCTGCCCCTGTGACCCTTCAGGGGAGAAAATTAGGTCATATTATACATCATAGCACGATGGCCAATGAGACCTTAATGTGACTAGATGCTTTTTTTTAAATCGATTATGTAGTGGTTTGCCTTTTATCGAAATGTTTTTTGCAGTATTCCTATTATCTCTAGATTAGCATTATCCTTATTGGCATTAATGTTTATTCCTTATAGTTTGTGTGTGGTTTTTGTGCTCTCCGCCCCAAGAGGTGTTAATGGGGGTTCGAGCGGGATACAGAATTCATTTCTCACATATGTTAATATATACACACAATTACACGCACACACATTTCATGATATGTTATACACATAATGTTGAGATATTTTGTACCACCATTTGACCTTGCGGTCAAGGATAACCCATGAAAGTACAAGCACTTATTTCCAATGGGGACCTTTTGTCTGAAGAGACAGCATACAGAAGAGACAGTATTGAGATACAAGGATTCCTGGTGCGATACCCTAGCTCTTTGCGAATAGATCCCCTGGTTCTTTTACGTGCTCAGTCTATAGCACCGATACACGCAAGAATTACCTGGGTTTTATACCAGTACATCTCTAGTGGGAAACACTTGAAGCATTTCTGAAATATCCAGTGCCCCGGCCAGGAATTGAACCAGTTACATCTGGAATGGTAGACCAGTGTGTTACCACTTAACCACCGCACCACCGCTTCCACGAATTAATTAAATGAAATGTATTTCCCTTTACCACCGTCAAGTCCGCCAGGTGAATTGAGCACGCTATTGCGTAATAGCGATTTAAATGTTTGCCATTCAGCTTCGAGCGGTAGACAAGAACGGTTGATCATAGATTGGAATGCTGAATGATATATTTTTATTTCAATTAATCACATTCTTTCATTATACTAAAAACGTAATATAGTTCAAAATAGAACATGGTGTGTTACTAATTTATATGTCTGGTATAATTTTGTGTACACAAATCAGCAAATATCCCAAGTACTAAGTGTAAATTACATTGTTAATTTCTCAAAATGAAACATATGTGTTTGATTTTATTGCGTAACATGAGCGTGTGTATGGGAACGTTTTTTCCGATGTATTCCCTCTACAAATGAGTCGTGCTCTGTGAAAAGGGGGTTTAATGCATGTGCGTAAAGTGCTGTCACAGAGGATCCTGTGCAGTCCGCACAGGCTAATCAGGGACGACACTGTCCGCCTTATCTGCATATTTGCGAAGATACTTTCTTTATACGAACAATAGCAAAAAAGCGGAAAGTGTCGTCTCTGATTATCGTGTGCAAACAACACAGACTAATATGAGACGACACTTTACGCACATGCATTAAAACCCCTTAACAAAGAGCACGACCAAAATGATAAAAGGAAACTCCATAAACGTTATCAGGAGAGATATTCTTGGTGACTAGTATTTGAGCCTCGCTCTGTGAAAATGGAGTTTAATGCATGTCCGTAAAGTGTCGTCCCAGATTAGCCTGTGCAGTCCTCACAGTCTAACCAGGGACGATACTTTCCGCTTTCATTTTATTTTTCGTTTAAATGAAGACACTTCTTGACGAAAATCCAGTTAAGGCAGAAAATGTCACCCCTGATTAGAATATGCGGACTGCACAGGCTAATCTAGGACGACATTTTACCATGCCCATGCATTAAATCCCCTTTTCACAGAGTGCGACAAATTTTATTTCATGAAAGTGACCAATCGACTGCACAATACCGTTTAAAATATACATCACAGAACATTTCCCTGGTTCATTTCTTTAATAATAACATTTAAAAACTGTTCTATGAAACAAAAAATAATTTTTCAATTCCATGACATGCGCAAAGAATTTTTATTGTTATCGCTAAAATTTATTTTGTTTACGATGACAACACAACACAATAATAAGTATAATCAAAATCTATTAACCTCTCCAAACTTAATCGTTGTATTTTAGAATTTCGTCTCAACATTCGAGATTGAAGACTTCGAAGCCTTTAAAAGCTCAGATTTTGTTAAAGCTTTATGTATTAATTACGTCGTTGTAGTGTTTGCAATTAATGACGATGACAGATATTAAGTTTGATAAATATTACAACACTCCATAAAATTCGCATTATGTTGTCTGTTTATGATGCATCGGTATTAACCCATTCATGCCTAGCGTCCTGAAAAAAGGACATTGCAAACAGCGTAGACCCAGATGAGACGCCGCATAATGCGGCGTCTCATCTGGGTCTGCGCTGTTTGCTTAAAGGAATTTCTTTATGGAATATTCTAAATATAGAAATAAATATACTTGACACCCCTAATTTTGGAAATAAATTGATCCAGCTTAGAAGGATGGGAGAGTTTACTGGGCATTAATGGGTTAACGGGTTTACTTGTTAGTGCAAAACCTTATTATTATGCTGTTATGCTGTTATTGCAATGCATGGTGAGTCACGTATGCATAGTGGTTAGAAATGCCCTTTCTGTACTAGCCTGTGCAAGGAACAGTCTTGACGTATTAACTTTGATGAATATGGTGTCAGCCATTTATATACACATCATAATGACGCCATGTTGGCAAGTAGATATTCGCTTCGTTCAATTGAATGTTATGTATGTTTTTCAAATATGTATCCTTTGTTGCGCTCGTGACGTGTCACGCTGTATCGTACTCATTAACTCTTCGAAATTGTCTTGCGACGTGAAATTCGTGAAATACAACGTCGCACAATGCATCAGAACACCACAGTAAAATAATATCACCGTGGTATGAAAAGCACCGTCTGCCTTATACGTATACATTTGACAGTAAAGTCGTACGATCCGCATTGAAAGATATCTAGCCTCTTTGTCAAAAATGTGTGTCAACATGTCGTTATTCGCTGTGAATTTTTCTTTATATGAGTTGGTAGCTTCGTTTTATGATGTCTTTAGCGCTTAATATTACGTTGTTACTTCTTTAAAAGGCGTGGTTACTTCTATATCTGATACAGTGGTTATCTATTTTTTTAATAATGCGGATGGTGCTTTAAATGATCAGGTTGCATCATTATATGATGAAGACAATGTTTACTAATACGTGGATCATTCTTCATATATATTGTCAATAAGTTTTAAAAAATTCCATTCGTCATTAAATTTTTAACGCTTTCTGTCTATGTTTAGTTCTGATTCTTCAAATGGACACGGCTTGAACAACATTTGGTCTTGTTGGAACGTTGGCCTGTAATTGTACTTTTTTATGGCTTTTAAGGATAGTTTTTCGTTCGAGCTGTTTCTATGCAACAAGGATACGCACATTGACCAAAGCTGTTTACCCAGTTGATCAAGTATTCTCTGAGGAAAGACATTCTATATAAAAAAAACAAGACGGCAAGTTTTATTAAACATAGGAAGGTCAAACGCTTTTCGTTGTTCAGACCATACCAGTTTATACACAACAAAATGAGAATCGAATTGGGCATGCTTACAAAATACTCAACCCTTTTAAACATCACTACACAATTATATATGAGAAATCACATTAACTAATAACGTTTTAAGAAAACGTTATACATGTAACTTGAAACCAATCTATTGATTTTTTATAAGCGTAGCAAACACAAACGTTTTTAAAGGAACGGTAGACTATGATATTTGGTTTCTGAAGCGGTAAGACGGCCCGGCAAGCGCAGTTTGCTGAGGTCTGGTATCCCAACCCTGAGTTCTTGAGCTCAAGCCCCTGATCTGAAAGGTAAACTAACCGCCGCTTTGACATACAATTACACCAGGCAAAAAAAGCTTAACCCATTTATGCCTAGCGTCTACAAAAAGGCCTTGGCAAACAGCGTAGACCCAGATGAGACGCCGCATGATGCGGTGTCTCATCAGGGTCTGCGCTGTTTGCTTAAAGGAATTTCTTTAAGAAATATTTTAAATATATAAATAAATATACTATACATCCGTAATTTTGGAAATAAATTGATCCAATTAAGAAGGATGGGAGAGTCCACTAGGCATAAATGGGTTAACGCGACCTTTGACACACGTGCATGACATTGATCATAGTTAAGCGAGCCTTGGCAATTTTAATAAAACATCGTCACAATATATGTTGAATATTTCCGCATAGAAATGTAAAATTCAACAAAAATATACTGAGCTATGTAAAAAGGGGACGGACAGAAGGCTCGATCAACTCACGTTTCAAGATTCACGCTCATCAAATTGTTAACAGTTTAGAACATGCGGCTTTACGAGTTTCAGGTGTAATTAAATGTCCGTAATTATGTTTGTATCGAAATAACAAGACACGACAGGCGCTTAACCAGTCCCAGTCCCGCACAAGGGCAATACGATATTGAGCGTTCTCGTATCAATTCAGTTGACAAGCATAGCTTAGGATCAAAATCAATCGTGCTACATCGGCTATCTCCGGACTCATCCGTAAGATAGGCAGATTTAAGCAGTAAATCGTCTGCTGATCCAGAGTGGATCAAAATAATACGTTCATCGACTCAGTTTTTATGTCCAAGAATAATCAGAAATATGTGTAATATTAAAACTTTGCCAATAAATCTGGAAACAAATACTTTTAAAAGAATATGAAAGCTTTGAAAAAGCCCATGTATGCGAAATGTATCAGGAAAGACTGAAACTTGTTCCGTGTCAATGAATCTGGGACTACTTTTTCCCAGAAAGTAGTCAAATTGTCACATTTGAAATATTTATTCCAAATCTTACTTCATAACTGAGATATTCAAGTTTAAAATGCGTTGCGTTAGAAAAGTTACCAAGTGTATGGTACGAGTAGCCCATACAGTGCATAACTATATATTTGTTAGCACTTGATAATAATAAATTTCATCGTTTGCAAATGCTTTGATAAATATACTTAACTCACGATTTCTATTGATAAGTCGCGTTCTGATAAATCTTGGCATAATGCATGTGCGTAAAGTGTCGTCCCAGATTAGCCTGTGCAGTCCCTGTTGGTTGGTTTGTTCAGGTTTAGTAGTGCATATAGACTATATCACACCACGTGATAATCGAAGATAAAAACAAACTAACTTATCACAATAAAAAAACTTGGATTGAAAGCATTCTAGTATCTAGTATCTAGTATGCATAGACGCCATGTTTATAAGTTAAGCATAACGAATTTGAACCAATTTCGATAAAAAATATCTCATTTATTAATGCACTCTTATGAAGTCATCAATAACACAAAGTAGTGATGTACAAAAATGAGTGTTTTTACATTTTAATAAAGTACCAACTCTCTTTACCACACGCATGCACACACATATTCAAAAACACGTACATAAACATGCACACATATACAGGCGAGAAAAGAAAAACATATGAAAGTAAATAACACAATAAAAAACATAGAAGTATAAATTTACATTTCTCTTATGATAAGTAATTACACTACGCACATGCATTAAGCCCAGTTTTCTCAGAAGGCGTCTCATATATATTTAACTTACATGCGATTTAGAGGTGACAGAATTATGCCCGCGTCTTTCGAAGAGTTAAAATGACTTTATTGAATTTAAATTGAAATTATCGATTTTTTATATGGAGCGCACTTCAAACAGCTGATTTTCTTTATTGAAGCCGTGTTAGATCTGCACATCTATATTTATGTTCGGTAAGCAAACATAATTCAATAAACAATATTCGTTTTCATTTAGATTAAATAAAGCACGTGTTTCATTAAATGGCACGTATATCACAAACGCAGAATACAGTGTACTGTGATTTCCTTTTGCTTAGAGACTTGTTTATTTCGATAGATGAATACTCAAAAGGTTCAAATAACCTTTTTACGGCATTAGGGCTGGCAAATTATTGAGCCGACTATTGACAAATTTAATGTAATAAAATACCGAAAATGAGACCACCTTTTATTCCTATTGTTAATCATTCTATGGATTCTTCGTGAGCAACCTATTATTTTGACGTAAATAATCATCCAATGGTAATAGATGAGGATTTTATTGAAAGTGAGCTATTTTCGTTTAAACTTAGAAAATGATCCTTTTTCCAATTTCAACTTGATTTCATTTATGACAGCGTGAGAGGCTGTTGAGGTTTGAACTATGTTTGCTTAAATATTGTTGACTTTGTGGATTAGAGCCCTTATGCCTTTGTTTTCCCTCGACTTCATGTTTATTTGTGTTTATGGATAGTGCGATAGATCGATGAGCAATATTAAATTGAGCTCATTCATGTCAGCATTGTCCATTTCTTGATAGTATTGTTTAAACACATGTGGACAATATTGTGTTCCTTGTTGGGATTATTTTGTCATTGATAGAATAACGAGTATGTTTTTATATTTTATTTTCAACTTATATTGAAAAAAATAGGTTGGATGACATTTTCTTATGTAGATTTTGAAAGTGCATGTAACGTGATTGTTCAACAATTAACACGTGCGCACGCAGAAAAAAATAACTATAATAACTCGCATTTATGTTAACGAAGTAACTAATATCTAAGAAACAAGGAAGACATTCTTACGCTCTATGCAAGGCGCGGTGGACAGCAGGATAATTCAATAGACGAAAAAAGATTTATAAAAAAAAAACATCTTTAGGGGCTAAACTTCGAGAGGACACACCTTAACCAAAAAAAAAAACGGACGGCGAAGCTTAAGGGGAGGAAACTTGACAAAAAAGTCCAAAATGCCGCGGTCTGTGAGATCAGCGCGTTCGAATTCCATCTGCAGCAATATATCGGACGGCGAGAGAAATGCCCGAGTGGAGCTGTGAGTAATACATTATTGCAAGCAAGTGACTATCAGAGGAGCATATGTGTCTTGTTCTGTGAAAATTGGGCATATTGCATGTATGTAAAGTGTCGTCCCATATTAGCCTGTGCAGCCCGCACAGGCTACTCAGGGACGAAACTTTCCGCTTTAATGGTATTTTTCGTTTAAAGCAAGTCGCTTTTTACCGAAAATCTAGTTTAAGCGGAAAGTGTCGTCCCTGATTAGCCTGTGCGGACTGCACAGGTTAATCTGGGACGACACTTTACGCAAATGCATTATGCCCAGTTTTCTCAGAACGCAACTCATATTGTTCTTATCCACTCTTACACCAATAGAACACCAACTCAAAACATACAATGATTCAAATTTGGATCACCATTTTGATCGGTCAATGCAAAGAATTAGGGATTGAGACCGGATAGAGGGCTAGCAAAACCTCACACTTACCTCATTAGTCTCAAACGAAACAAAATCATTTTTACATTTATTTCGTTCGGAGAGCAACAATATAAGTGGTCTTACATTAAAGGTAAAAGTTAAATGCCTTTACGATGAGACATGTTTAAAATGTGTAAATCACAAGCAATTGACATATTAAACGACACGTCTTTTAAGACAGTGTCCTCGAATTATGTCAACAGTAATCAGCGCATTGAAACATAAAAAGGCGTGGTAATAAAAGGTAACGTTTATGAGGCGTGGTAGTAAATACGACAATGTAACGTTTATGTCAAAAGTGAGACGTCAGGAAAATACACCACTATTAGCAATACATATTTAATTTTATTTACTATTTATCAAATAATTCAAAGATTAATGATGTTTACAACAAATTGCAATCTTTTAAAATGACAAAATTAATCGTTTTGCACTTTGTTAACAAGGAATCAAGAAGATCGCCTTAATGTAGTTTTTAACCCATTAAAGGGGTCTTTTCACAGATTTTGGCATTTTTTTAACTTATTTATTAAATGCTTTATATTGATAAATGTAAACATTGGATCGTAAAAGCTCCAGTAAAAAATGAAGAAAAAAAATAAAAAAAGGAAAAGAACATTGCCCGGAGCAGGTTTCGAACCAGTGACCCCTGGAGTCCTGCCAGAGTCCTGAAGTAAAAACGCTTTAGCATACTGAGCTATTCCGCCGAGTACACATTCTTGACGTATTTTATACGTTATATAAGCAATCTTCGTAGTTTCACAAAATTTAACGACAAAAACAGAACTCTCCAAATTATTCAATCGTTTCGCGTTGCAACGCTTTATAATTTTTATGTTTTAAAATCGTCAAAAGATGCATATAATGGCTATATTAGAGCATGGTTAATGTTCAGTATTACTGTTTCCTCACAAATATCATAACTAAAACGAAAACTTACGAATCTGAAACAACTTTTTTCAATTTTGTCAATTTACCAAAGCGTGAAAAGATCCCTTTTATGCCTAGTGGACTCTCCCATCCTTCTTAATTGGATCAATTTATTTCCAAAATTAGGGATGTATATTTATTTCTATATTTAGAATATTTCTTACAGACATTCCTTTAAGCACACAGCGCAGACCCTGATGAGACGCCGCATTATGCGGCGTCTCATCTGGGTCTAAGCTGTTTGCCATTGCCTTTTTTCTAGACGCTAGGCATAAATGGGTAAAATTGGTTCAAAGCGTCTTTTAAGTCTCTTTCCCTTAACCAAAAGTTAGTTATCTTAATGACTATGTAACACTATTAATCGAGTTGATTAATGATGTCTGTGCCAGTAAATGAACAAAGAAAAGCCAGCCCCGTAAAACAATTAATTCGAACAGAATTCGTCAAATCAACGAACAAACAAAAATGACTTTAACAATACATAATTACTTCTTGTTATGTGTACAATAGCAGGCTTCAATCACAAACATCCAACATAAATAAAGTGACTTACAACTTTGGAAATTGTAATAATTAAAGTAAGAAAGAAACTTCGTTTGATAAACGTCAGCCAATACTAACGAAAAATTAAATACTTTAAACAAAACAGTATACAAAATGACTAAAGTTGGGGCTTTCACCTTGGCATGGTCAACAGAAAGCTATGACAAAATAACTGCATAATGCTTTTGGTACGTATTGTTGTTATTCTGTGTATATTTCCCAATAGAGTACCGGGGGTATACAACAAAGTTGTGTTGATAGTATGCTAGCACTTATTCGTTTGAAGAACTTGTCATGCAAAGCATTTTATATCGATATCATATTATCCTTACATCTGTATTTTACAATTGAAGTCGGTCATTCATTTATTCCTTCAATAACAGATTGTGTTGCAGTACAAGCCAGTGTTTGTCGTAAACGATGGCAATATTATCTTGTTCAGTAATACAGAACCTTCATTTATTTATCGCAGATCGGTGTTCTTATCGAGTAATATTTGTCTGTCCAACAGTCGGAGTAATAAAAACGTGGATGTTTCCAGTTTTCAATTTCCGATCTGGGCCTATTAGGAAATAATTAAAACGTCAAAATTCTCGCTAGCTCCTCCAAGCAATTGATTTCTTTAATGTTCAACAAATCCATGCCGTACGGCAGGTGCGTTTAGAGGACGTTTTTTTAGCTTCACGGATCAGATTGTTATATATAAAATTCGCAATGCTCAGAAATGATAGTCCTTATGTTAAAATAAATAAAAATATGTTATTGTCACTTTCAAGCATGGTCATTTAAGTGAAACTATTTTTGAGGAATTAAAAGTCTAGATGCTTTCAAACGCACCGATGCATTGTCTGTTACCCGCGTTAATTATGTGTGACTTTGTTTGGTACTAAAAAGTGTTTAAAAGTGTTTACTGTGTTAAGGTTAAGCAGTTGAAAATGTGATAGCGTAAGTGTTTTCAAACGTTTTCTCCACAATCCATAAATTAAACCACCACAAAACATAAGGAATTTACAGCTTGCATGCTGGATAGATGTCCAAGAAAATAAGCATGCATGTGTCAATTTACGTTACAATATGGGTAATGTTGGGTTTCGTTATCAACGATTTGCAGTATTTTATTTGCTGGTGTAAACAGTTATTCTTGCATGAACTATATTTTTCAGAAAAAAAGGAAACTAATGCCATATAGATTGAACAGACGATTATTAAGAACACAAATGTACGCTGTTAAAACTAAATTTGCGGGTTACGCCTTAAGCAAGTCATGAACGCAATGAGACTTTGTTGACTTATCATGAAGAACACTGAATAAAGTACATTGGAAATTAAATTAAGAATAAATATAGAGCGATGATTTGAATTGAGATTGATTGATTTGTTGTTTGGAATGTCATATTACACGTTCACAAAACTTCTCTAATCTTAGATTGATAATACAAAATGACAATACAGTGTCAATAGTGTTTCATGAGTACCAAAGTTGCACACAATTATTAAACGTGATTTAGTGGCCCGAGCTTTATTAAATAGAAGAAACTTAGTATCCAGTTATACAACGCTTGGTATGGAGGAAATACGAAAAGACATTGCCACTAGTTTGTGGAAAAAGATAAGGTATGTAATAATTTTGAAACGATTTGTAAATATGTATAAAGACCGATTGTGTGTTAAGAAGAACGTAAAACAAATATTGGGCGATAAAACACGCACATCTTTTTTAAACTTATTTCGTTTGAATAGTTTCGTTAACTATTAACAATAAACAATCGTTTATACATTTGAGTCCCGCTCTGAGAAAACGAGGCTTAATGCACGTGTTTTAACGGTCGTCTCAGATTAGCCTGTTCGGTCCACAAAGGCAAAACGGGGCTTAATGCATGTTTTTCAAAGGTCGTCTCATATTAGCCTGTTCGGTTCGCAAAGGCAAAACGGGGCTTAATGCACGTGTCTCAACGGTCGTCTCAGATAAGCCTGTTCGGTCCACAAAGGCAAAACGGGGCTTAATGCACATGTTTCAACGGTCGTCTCAGATTAGCCTGTTCGGTCAACAAAGGCAAAACGGGGCTTAATGTACGTGTCTCAACGGTCGTCTCAGATTAGCCTGTTCGGTCCACAAAGGCAAAACGGGGCTTTATGCACGTGTCTCAACTGTAGTCTCAGATAAGCCTGTTCGGTCCACAAAGGCAAAACGGGGCTTAATGTACGTGTCTCAACGGTCGTCTCAGATTAGCCTGTTCGGTCCACAAAGGCAAAACGGGGCTTAATGCACGTGTCTCGACGGTCGTCTCAGATTAGCCTGTTCGGTCCACAAAGGCAAAACGGGGCTTAATGTACGTGTCTCAACGGTCATCTCAGATTAGCCTGTTCGGTCCACAAAGGCAAAACGGGGCTTAATGTACGTGTCTCAACGGTCGTCTCATATAAGCCTGTTCGGTCCACAAAGGCAAAACGGGGCTTAATGCACGTGTTTAAAGGTCGTCTCAGATAAGCCTGTTCGGTCCACAATGGCAAAACGGGGCTTAATGCACGTGTCTCAACGGTCGTCTCATATAAGCCTGTTCGGTCCACAAAGGCAAAACGGGACTTAATGCACGTGTTTCAACGGTCGTCTCAGGTTAGCCTGTAATGTATGATGATGTTGATGATGGTTATAATGTTAATTTTGGTAGTGGTGCTGGTGTTTTAGGTGATGATGCAGCTGCTGGTGATGATGGTGTTAATAGTTGTGGTTGCCGTGGTGATGTTGATAGTGGTGGTGGTAGTGCTGTTGGAGGTACTGGTATTAATAGTGTTGGTAGTGCTGCTACTGCTAATGATTATGAAGATGTTTGTTGCGGTGCTGGGTCTAGTGATTGTTCTAGTGCTGATGGTTTTGGTGATGGGTTAGTTTGTGGGGTTGATGGTGGTGCTCGCGATGGAAAAGATTCTGGTGATAGTTGTGGTGGTGGTATTGCTGGCTGTGGTGATAGTGGTGGTGATGGTGTTGGTAGTGTTAATCTGAGCTCGTCACTTTCAAGCATGGTCATTTAAGTGAAACTATTTTTGAGGAATTAAAAGTCTAGATGCTTTCAAACGCACCGATGCATTGTCTGTTACCCGCGTTAATTATGTGTGACTTTGTTTGGTACTAAAAAGTGTTTAAAAGTGTTTACTGTGTTAAGGTTAAGCAGTTGAAAATGTGATAGCGTAAGTGTTTTCAAACGTTTTCTCCACAATCCATAAATTAAACCACCACAAAACATAAGGAATTTACAGCTTGCATGCTGGATAGATGTCCAAGAAAATAAGCATGCATGTGTCAATTTACGTTACAATATGGGTAATGTTGGGTTTCGTTATCAACGATTTGCAGTATTTTATTTGCTGGTGTAAACAGTTATTCTTGCATGAACTATATTTTTCAGAAAAAAAGGAAACTAATGCCATATAGATTGAACAGACGATTATTAAGAACACAAATGTACGCTGTTAAAACTAAATTTGCGGGTTACGCCTTAAGCAAGTCATGAACGCAATGAGACTTTGTTGACTTATCATGAAGAACACTGAATAAAGTACATTGGAAATTAAATTAAGAATAAATATAGAGCGATGATTTGAATTGAGATTGATTGATTTGTTGTTTGGAATGTCATATTACACGTTCACAAAACTTCTCTAATCTTAGATTGATAATACAAAATGACAATACAGTGTCAATAGTGTTTCATGAGTACCAAAGTTGCACACAATTATTAAACGTGATTTAGTGGCCCGAGCTTTATTAAATAGAAGAAACTTAGTATCCAGTTATACAACGCTTGGTATGGAGGAAATACGAAAAGACATTGCCACTAGTTTGTGGAAAAAGATAAGGTATGTAATAATTTTGAAACGATTTGTAAATATGTATAAAGACCGATTGTGTGTTAAGAAGAACGTAAAACAAATATTGGGCGATAAAACACGCACATCTTTTTTAAACTTATTTCGTTTGAATAGTTTCGTTAACTATTAACAATAAACAATCGTTTATACATTTGAGTCCCGCTCTGAGAAAACGAGGCTTAATGCACGTGTTTTAACGGTCGTCTCAGATTAGCCTGTTCGGTCCACAAAGGCAAAACGGGGCTTAATGCATGTTTTTCAAAGGTCGTCTCATATTAGCCTGTTCGGTTCGCAAAGGCAAAACGGGGCTTAATGCACGTGTCTCAACGGTCGTCTCAGATAAGCCTGTTCGGTCCACAAAGGCAAAACGGGGCTTAATGCACATGTTTCAACGGTCGTCTCAGATTAGCCTGTTCGGTCAACAAAGGCAAAACGGGGCTTAATGTACGTGTCTCAACGGTCGTCTCAGATTAGCCCTGTTCGGTCCACAAAGGCAAAACGGGGCTTTATGCACGTGTCTCAACTGTAGTCTCAGATAAGCCTGTTCGGTCCACAAAGGCAAAACGGGGCTTAATGTACGTGTCTCAACGGTCGTCTCAGATTAGCCTGTTCGGTCCACAAAGGCAAAACGGGGCTTAATGCACGTGTCTCGACGGTCGTCTCAGATTAGCCTGTTCGGTCCACAAAGGCAAAACGGGGCTTAATGTACGTGTCTCAACGGTCATCTCAGATTAGCCTGTTCGGTCCACAAAGGCAAAACGGGGCTTAATGTACGTGTCTCAACGGTCGTCTCATATAAGCCTGTTCGGTCCACAAAGGCAAAACGGGGCTTAATGCACGTGTTTAAAGGTCGTCTCAGATAAGCCTGTTCGGTCCACAATGGCAAAACGGGGCTTAATGCACGTGTCTCAACGGTCGTCTCATATAAGCCTGTTCGGTCCACAAAGGCAAAACGGGACTTAATGCACGTGTTTCAACGGTCGTCTCAGGTTAGCCTGTAATGTATGATGATGTTGATGATGGTTATAATGTTAATTTTGGTAGTGGTGCTGGTGTTTTAGGTGATGATGCAGCTGCTGGTGATGATGGTGTTAATAGTTGTGGTTGCCGTGGTGATGTTGATAGTGGTGGTGGTAGTGCTGTTGGAGGTACTGGTATTAATAGTGTTGGTAGTGCTGCTACTGCTAATGATTATGAAGATGTTTGTTGCGGTGCTGGGTCTAGTGATTGTTCTAGTGCTGATGGTTTTGGTGATGGGTTAGTTTGTGGGGTTGATGGTGGTGCTCGCGATGGAAAAGATTCTGGTGATAGTTGTGGTGGTGGTATTGCTGGCTGTGGTGATAGTGGTGGTGATGGTGTTGGTAGTGTTAATCTGAGCTGGTGGTCTTAGTAGTGCTGATTTTGCAGATGATGATACTGATGCTGGTGCTTGTACTGGTGCTAGTTGTGGGAAGGTGTTGGCGCGGTTAGGGTTGACAATACTAATCTTTATATCATCTTGAATTGTTTAATGTTTTGATTAAGAACGAGATGTACTGTACTTTTTGATATTTTAGAAAATGTTATGTTTATAAAGACACATTGAGCCATGCTTAATAGGAATATGAAGACTTGCACCATGAAATCGTGTTTTGTATTTGCAATATACATTCCTAAACGGACAATTTTTTCACATGTATTATTTCAGTTTTCGTAATGATCCATCTACTGGGTATAGAGGTTTATTAAACCATAGGCTAATAAGCGAGACCAGATAATTCAACAGTTACAATGATAATGATGGTCACAATCTGTTTTGTTGTTATTGTAGATGAGGGTAATGATGATGTTGGTAGAAGGTTGATGATGTTTATGGTGGTGGTAGTTGTAGTGATGGTGCTGCTGCTGATTCTGCTGATGGTGGTGATGAATATGATGTTGAGGCACTGTTGTTGTTGATGATGATAACTACGACGACAATGATAATGGTGGTGATGATGATGATGATGTTGGTGGTTGTGGTGGTGGTGGTGGTGGTGGTGGTGGTGATGATGATGATTATGATGATGATGTTGATGATGATGATGATGATGATGATGATGATGATGATGATGATGATGATGATGATGATGATGATGATGATGATGATGATGATGATGGCGCTGATGGTGGTGATAGGGGACAAAACTGATGTTCATTATTTTTATATAGTTATATCATCTTTAAATAAGCACGAGTTGTACAGTAAGTTTTGTTATTATAAAAAATGTTCCGTTTACAAGACCGACTGACCCACTCTCAATTATTTCTAATGACAAAAGTACAATATCGTATATCAATTACAATACTGTAACTAGTTGTATTGACACTGCTTTATTCAAATAGCAATAATATTGAGAATTGAAGTACAATGCATTGTTGATATAATGCTCTTATTGCGATAAATATCAAATAATCTTTTAAAAAGAAGTCAATAAATCTCTATCTGTGTTGTTAACAGTTTTGTTATCGTCTGCTAAATGTGCGTGACCTTTCAACTACCGGGTAGATGAGCTGATACTTTGTAAAGTTAGCATGTCAGTAAAGACTTTTGAAATTATAGCTCCAGTGCAAATAAACTATATGGATAAAACTTCTTTTTCACGGTAAAGCATTATCTACTTTTTTCGCATTATAGTGGCATGAAAGTACATGTTTTACTAAATCGACATAATAACATAATTTCTACAAAAGTAAAGTAAATAGTTAAACAACATTATAACCTAACGTGTGCCTGTAACTAAGTAAATAATAATAATAATTACATGTTCACCTAAAACAATGCATACTTGAAAGTAAAATGGTATTGTAAATTGGCCGTGCTCTGAAAAAATGGGGTTTAATGCATGTGCGGACTGCACAGACTAATCTGGGACGAAACTCTCCGCTTTTGTGATATTTTTTTGTTTCAGGAATATCTCTTCTTAGAAAAAAAATCAATTGTAGGAAAGTTTCGTCTGTGATTAGCCTGTGCGGACGTCACAGCCTAATCTAGGACGAAACTTTACACTCATGCATTAAGCCCCCTTTTCACATAGCGCGGCTCAAATGCATAGGTTAACGCAATAGCATTTATTCGTGTTTTGAGAAAACGGGGCATAATGCATGTGCGTAAATTGTCGTCTCAGATTAGCCTGTGCAGTCCGCACAGGCCAATCAGGGACGACACTTTCCGCCCAAATTAGATTTTTGCTAAAAATAGACTTCATTTAAACGAAAAATGTCATAACAGCGGAACGTGTCGTCCCTGATTAGCCTCTGTCGACTGCACAGGCTAATCTGGGATGACAATTTACGCACATGCATTATGCCCAGTTTTCTCAGAACATGACTCCATTTATCTTTTAAACAATGGCCAATTGTTTTCACCAATTGACAAGCATGAGGTTTGTTTGTTTTATAGTATTCTGTTAATCGTTATTAAAGATTTATCATCTACACCATTTAAACAAGAGATTTGTTAATATGTGTAACTCATCAGTACTTTAATAATAGTATACCACGTGTTAATAATAGTTGCTTATATATCTGACTGTGTATACAAACAACTCGAATAGGGCGACGTCAACATATTTTTTTTATCGTAAAACATTAACAAAATAATAGTACATGTACCATTTCACAAAATCAATTGTCATTAAATTTACTAATTGTGTCTTGTTCTGAGAAAACTGGACTTAATTCATGTGCGTATAGTGTCGTCCCAGATTAGCCTGTGCAGTCCGCACAGGCTAATCAGGGAGGACACTTTCCGCTTTAATGGTATTTTTAGTTTCAAGGAAGTCCCTCCTTACCGAAAATCAAGTTTAGGCGGACAGTGTCGTCCCTGATTAGCCTGTGCAGACTGCACAGGCTAATCTGGGACGACACTTTACGCACATGCATTATGCCCAGCTTTCACAATTAATGTAAGCTATAAGCTTCTGTGTAAGCTTTATTGCTGAAACAAATGTTGTTGTTCTTGTTGTTGTTCTTGTTGTTAAGCCTTTTTGGTGATGTATAGTTAGATCAGATTATACAAGATTTAAATTAGTTGGGCGGTTTTGCCTTAATGTGCGAACCCTTCAGCACCACTTGTAAATTCTTCTAAGACATGTGAAAATTCGTACAAACACTGTTAATGGACTTTTAAATATTCTGGCGAAGTTTACAAAGGTATGCTCTGACAAAATGTACAGGCTGATTTCTTTTATTTGCCATTTAACAATGAACTGTGACCGCGATCATGCATTTAAGGCTGTGGATTTGGCGTCAGAATTTCCCTCGCAGCACGATCGTGAATTCTGCCCGACTATTCAGAAAGCTATAATGTGCTTATGCGCGTTTTGCACAATTTATATGTTAATCACGTTAATTCATAATTTAGCCTTGAAACTCTTAACCATGACATTGCTTCTTGTTCGCAACACTCAAACTTTACCATATTTGTCGTCATTACAGTATTACTTGAAAATTCAATCATTCTGGACATAGTTTTTCTCGAAAAAAGTGTGTGTTTTTCCTTGATGTCTTATATTTTAAATTTGATTTTTAATTGTGACCTTCACCTAATTAAAGACATAAACCTAGTTCTTGGCGTAACACTTTGATAGACAGTTCTGTCGAGCATTTAAATCGGGAAACGCAGTTCAGAGTTACAATCTAATGCTACTACTACTACTACTACTACTACTACTACTACTTCTACTACTACTACTACTACTACTACTACTACTACTACTACTACTACTACTACTACTACTACTACTACTACTACTACTACTACTACTACTACTACTACTACTACTACCACTACTACTACTACTTCTACTACTACTACTACTTCTACTACTACTACTACTACTACTACTACTACTACTACTACTACTACTACTACTACTACTACTACTACTCCTACTACTACTACTACTACTACTACTACTACTACTTCTACTACTACTACTACTACTTCTACTACTACTACTACTACTACTACTACTACTACTACTACTACTACTACTACTACTAAGTCAACTACGTCAACTACTTCTACTACTAGGCTACTACTACAACAACTGCTAATACTAATCCAAATACTACTAATACCGCTAGTACGGCTACTACTATTTTTCTTCTTCTACTGATATTCCTACTTATGCTTCTTATTATAGTCCTTCTTATTGCTTACACAATTTAACCTGTTTTAAACTGACTAGTATTGTATGATACTACGTTGCCTTTTTTTTAATCGTGTACGTTGTTCAACCGTATATCTGCCGAATTTGGTTTAGTGCTACCTAACCTCCTAATCAAGCACCTGTCGGATTATTTACATGTTGCTATGACTTTGTGTGCTCGCGCAATGATTTACTGAACTAATTAGTTACAGTAAACATATAATATTCTATTTTCGCAAATTTCCTAATTAAAATTATGCAATTTGATTATTAAATAACACCACGGGGTTTTTAGTCATAGATTAAAAACAAAATACAACAGCTTTTGTAGGATTATAACTTTGCGTAGAAGTTTCCGTTTTGGTGTTCTCCGGTCGTTCGTGTAAATAAACTTTGATAGGGGAAAACAAACCATTTTGGCACATGATTAAGGTAGAAAATATCATTTAAACTACACTAAAACTATAAAACAACTTGATAATAAATAATTTGATTATGATAATATACAAAATCGATAACGCTTAGTTTGCCACAGCCAATGTTGTGTCTTATTGACAGTCATGCAATGAAACTGCATGAACTGACGGAAAAAGCAGTTAAACATTATAATTAAACGTCATTCAGTGCTATTGAGTTCTCATAATTTATAAAAGGCTAAAATATTGCAAACAACGAAACTTGTCATCAATGATGATGGGGCAGGGACAAATCTTACTCAATTACTGATTGAGTAAGTTCTTTGACTCGGAGCCGGTTTGTTTACCTTGGAATTTTCGGAGATATCACATCTTCTTCATCAGCTGATTACAGTCACATGGCTGGTGATGGGTCACATGATACAAGGAGACTGTCATTCACCCGGGGTAGCTCGCGTACCTCGTCCCTGTTCAGTGATGGCCATCTCTGTTTGATCTCAATGGCTTCCTTTACTTTGCGTTTCCATAGATGTTCTTCGGAAGTGAGTACTTTAGTGTTCTAAGGGTCGATCTTGTGTCCAGTTTGTTTACAATGTTCATATATTGTGGAAGAAGCTTGTGTAAGGTGTTCTTTCAATCTAGTGTTTAATAGTCTCGCTGTTTCACAAACATAGTCATTTTCACAATCCTCACATTGCACATGAAATATTACACCACATTTCTTCATTTTGTCTGTTCTATCTTTAACTTTGGTTAGGTTCTGTCTGATGGAATTGAATGGTTTGTGGAAGATGTTGACTCCATGTTTTTTTAATATTCTGGACAATACTTCTGAGGTGCCCCTGATGTAAGGTATGCCTGCCGTAGGTCTCTTCTGTGTTCCCTTATCTTTGTCTACTATTCTCTCTTTCTTTTTGGGTAGTTTGAAAATCCAATCCAGGTATCTATTGGTTCTTAAAGTGGATTTCACATGTTCGATTTCATCCTTCTAGTCATTTTCTTCTGTTACCAGGGTTTTGGCTCTATGGAGTAGGGTGCGTGTTCAACTGATCGTTTGTGTTCAAGGTGGTGGTTTGACTGAAAGTTCAGATACTGGTCGGTGTGGGTCGTTTCCTGTAAACCCTGGTTTTCGTCAACCCATTGTCTGCCACGTGAACACATGTGTCCAGGAACTGAATACGGCCATCTTCTTCCTCCTCTGATGTGAACTTAATATGTTCGTCAATTGAGTTGATGTGGTCTGTGAATTCTTGGATATGGTATTCATGGATTTTTGTCATGGTGTCATCCACGCACCTCAGCCAGAGGGACGGTGGGTTCCTGGCAGTTTCCAAAGCCTGTTTCTCAAAGAACTCCATATATAATTTCGCGACAATTGGCGATACAGGAGATCCCTTCTCCGCACCTTGCTACTGTTGGAAGAATTGTTGATTGTATATGAAATATGTGCTACTAAGGCAGAGGTCTAACAACTCAATCAATTGTTGAACACTGAGCTCAGATTGTTCGTTGAGTTTGGTGTCTTCAGCCAATTTTTTCTTGATTACTATTGAGTGCTTAAGGTACTGGAATTGAAGTGAAAAGTGCTGAGACATCATAGGATACCAGTTTCGTGCCTGGGGGTACTTTGAGATCCTTGATTTTCTGAACGAAATCCACCGAGTTAACTATGTTGTGTTCAATTTAACCAGCCAAGGGGCCAATGACCGAAGCAATGTTATTATCGGTTGCGTACAGTACACTACCTGTGCTTGATACAATTGGTCGTAAAGAAGCATCCTTTTTGTGAATTTTGGGCAGTCCGTATAGTTTTGGAACGTTCTCTGCTGTGGGATAAAGTCGAAAATACAGTTTTTCTGAAATAAGATTGCCATTCTTCCATTTCTTTAAGATGTTGACCATTCTAGTTTTCATTTGCCTGGTGGGGTCCTTTTTTAGCGGTTCATAGGTATGACAGTCTCCTCGTATCGCGTGACCCTTCACCGGTCATGTGACTGTGACGTCAGTTAGCCAGTAATCAGCTGATGAAGAAGATATGATATCTTCGAAAATTCCAAGGTAAACAAACCAGCTCTGAGTCCAAGAATTTACTCAATCATGTATCAACCATAGCAGAGAAACCTACATGAATTACTGTCTTGACTGAAATAAAGTTGTTGTTTTTTTGCCTACCAATAATTTGTATTTAGTAAAGTGGAATGGTCATTTTAAGCTTGCTTGTGATTGACAACCTTATAAGTCAGGGAAAATGGAGCTTAATGCGTGTGCTTAAAGTGTATTTCTATATTAGCCTGTGCATTCTGCGTAGGCAAACAAAGGATGACACTTTCTGCTTTGATGGAATTTTTGTTTATAAACGGTAAACCTTTCTAAACAAAATTTCAGTCTAAGACGAAAGTGTTGCCCCTGATTCGCCTGTGGGGACTGCATAGCTTATCTTCGACAACACTTGGTACACAAATGCATAAAGTCCAGTTTTCTCAAAAATAAACAGAATAGTCTTAAGCCTGAGAACTTGGTATTATCCAGTGTAAATATTTGTATTTATTCTCTTTGGCAGCTTGGCTAGTCGTGTCAAGATGGGGAAAAAGGTGGAAAAAAGTTTGACCAAGGACAAAAATCCATCTGCAATCAACCAAGATGAGGTGGATTCAAACAAAGCTTTAGGTGAGTTTAAGGTTTTATTAATTTTCCTACATTTTAAAGAAATGAGTTGGAGTTGGAAACCAAGTCATGTGCATCTGAAAACTAGGCCACCAGGTCAAATCCTAGAGAAGCCTTGTTACCTATCTTGATGAAACTTGGTCAGAGTTACCTATCTTGATGAAGCTTGGTCAGAGTTACCTATCTTGATGAAGCTTGGTCAGAGTTACCTATCTTGATGAAGCTTGGTCAGAGTTACCTATCTTGATGAAGCTTGGTCAGAATGATCATTTTGGCTAAACATAAGCTGTAAACAATTAAATCTTGGTTATGTGCATCCAAAAAACTAGGTCAACAGGTTAAGTTTCTTAATAATTTTGTTGATAAGTCTTGATATTGAAAACTATTGTTTTATTGACTATATGATTCAAAGGGTTTTCAAATTCCTTGGTGCTTTAGCACTCTTCATCATGCATCAGTAAAATATTAATATAATAAAAAATTCTAAATAATAAGGACCATCTCTATGCCTTTTCATGTAACAGAACTTTGTTTTCTATGGCTGTGAAATATTACAAGAAAAAAAGTAAAACGTAACACATGTTAATCAATTTATAATACAAATTTATAAACAAAATGATAATTTTGTTATTTCTTATTGTCCAGATATTAACAAACCAAAAAATACAGGTAAGTATGTATGTTCAATACTTAATTGAGTTACGTTTTAGTATTTTTAAAAGTTTTTGTTTGAAATTCTTTTATGTTGACATCAAGAACATCAAAATATCTTTACTCACTTTATGCATATGCCTTTTTTACTGTGCAAAAAGATGTTCAAAGGCAAAAAAGTTAATAGTTAAAAATGTGTTCAAATTTGTTTCATTACATGTTGAATCTAGAAAGTGATTCTGAATTGGAATCAGAATTGGAAGAAGGTAAGACTAATGTACAAATACCATTGTTGTACACATTCTATTTCACATCAAAAACTGTTCACATAATTGTTAACTGAAAGGCAAATTGTAATCCGATTTCACCTCTTTGTACTTAGTGAAACTGGGAATAATAAATAAATGTATTGAAATAGATGGATTGTAAAGATGTTTTGTGCAATTCATTATTGCACAGACTTTTAAAATGTTATCCAATTTAATCAAACAGGAACCTGTATAACGGGTATAATATGTCCCTCTGTTGAAGTATTTGTCAGGTAGATTAATTATTTTACTGAAAATAATTGTCTTTATCCAAAAACAATTCACATTCACTAAAAAACACAACACTATTTATAAGATGTTGTTATAAACTTTATATGTAAACAAATATCATTACTTACTTCAGCTGCTCCTGTTAAAAAAATTGGTTCCCATTTTATGTTTGATGACAAGATAACGATGCCTCACGTCATACATGTACTAGTGTTTAATATTGTGCAATTTATTTGTTGCCATAAATTATTATTGTATCTCAGTGAATTATGGATGTTCTAAAAAAGCTCACTATAGTGTGCGTACATTGATAATTGAAATATAATATCTCAACAATATTTATTTAGATTTGCTTGCTCATGAATTGAAGTGTTCTTGAATCAATTTCATGTGTACTTCCACCAGTTTCTG
This sequence comes from Dreissena polymorpha, assembly GCF_020536995.1. Classification (NCBI taxonomy): domain Eukaryota; kingdom Metazoa; phylum Mollusca; class Bivalvia; order Myida; family Dreissenidae; genus Dreissena; species Dreissena polymorpha. The sequence continues at coordinate 6,333,503 of NC_068362.1, forward strand.
TTTTTCTAGGGTCAGAGGATTTAAATTGTATAGACTGGACATTGCAGAGATTATTTTCCATCTTTATAAAGTACCTGTAAAAGGTACTTTCCCAATTGAGGAAAAACTATACAATACCTTTTTACCGTCTGAAAATTTTCCCAAAGGGCAATAAAATGTCTTCAATTTTGTTCCAAAAGTGCATTATCTCCAAGTGAACCAGTAAAATGAGCACTGAAACTGAACATATCAAGCCAAAATGCATTAAATGAATTGGTTTGTGCAATTTATACCAAGCATACACCAATTCCCAATCTGAAGGTTTCCAGACAAGAATCATTGGAATTTCACAGTTTTTCGCGCTTATCTTTCCTAGTTGGTTTGGATCGGATACTTTTCCAAAATCGGCTAAAAAAGAGGCTGAATTGGCTATCATTTACTTTTAAAATATAAAGTGAATACTAGGTTAGTTTTTAATGCAGATAAGTTGATTTATGGAGGGTAAAAAATAGTTAATGCATTAGCCTTGGCAAATGGTTCAGGTTTTTATGCTGGGCTAATAAACTTCTATGTATTCAACACCTCCTGATATTCTATTTGTCCTCATCAACTGTTAGCATGTTTATGCCCCAACCATCTACAGATGACAAAAGTTACATATTTATTGGCCTGTTTTAACATTGTTTAATAAATTAAATTTAATAAATTAAAATTTTGTTTGATGGGGTATGATGTACATGAGGAGCAGATAAAATAAATATTTTATATACCAACTAAATCCTTGATGTATAAGTTGCCATATATCAATCAATCAAAACAACATGACGGATCCAACATAAGTTCTGAAAATAAAAATACATATAAAAAAAACAATTATATATTAAAATTGAAATCATGAACTGGCTTTTTCAGAGCCCTACGTGTGTACAGGCAACTTCGGTGCAGATTTTACTGAGCTATGTCGCCGAGGCAACATGTCGTACACGCCTCCAGTTCTGCCACGCCCGAAGCCCCCAGCCCCGGTCACACAGCAGGAGGCAAGCCCGGTTAAAGGGGCAGGCAAAGATAAAGGGAAGGTTTCAGCAACACAACCAGAACCAGAAACAGAGGAAAACCATGATGATGGAGGTAAACTACAGTATCATTAAAACCCACTATGCACGACAACGATTGGACTCTCTATCTGGGAACACTTGGTTTAACCCTTTCCCACTCAGAAGCAAAGTGAAAAAGGCTATGTGCAAACAGCATAAAACCAGAATAGCCTGCAAGGAACTCGCAGTCTGTTAAGGTTTTATGCTGTTTGCTGCTCATCAGTAACAAAGGGTTGGAAATGAAGCCTTTTAAACTTGAATCTAGTAAGAAAGGTCTTAAATTAAATTTATTTTTCTGAAGGACTACAAATGCTTGAAAATACATATCTAAGTGGAATAGGGTTTACAGGGGTGGCGAAATCAAATGTCCGAGTTGCCTGAGTCGTACATTTGCTCGTCTGGGCAACTGATTTTTTTCAATTAAGTTGTCCGTGGACAACAAGTTTGTTAAAAGTCGGGTCCAGGTATACAAAAAAATACATTGTATTAAAGCCGTAATTAAGTTTTACAAAACCGGATGTTGACATGCGATTACATTGTCAGTGCTATTTGCGGAGCAATCAAGCTAAAATACGGGCACTCTCCTGCGCAGTGATCTCCCTTATTCTATAAGAGACCAGGAGCATGCCGCATTTTAAACATTCGGCCCGACTGTTAGACAGTGTACAGACTGGTTTCTTTATTTTTACAATCAGACGGAAAAAGTATCAAAGTAAGATAATCAAAACACGGTCTACCTTGTTATTTAAGACGACTTTAATGGTAAAAATGAAACATTTAGTTTTTTTAAATCTTCAACAACGGAGCAGAAACCCGCAGCTTTGAGCAGTCCACCTCCCAAAAAAACTAAGAAAGATTATGATAAAAAATATGATCTAAGTATACGCACCAGAACTTTTCAAGAAACTGGGCTCACAGATTTTCAATGCTTACCAGTTGATGATAATCAAATTGCTACCAGTAGCGGCGCAGAGCCTCAGTCTGATGAGGTCGACATATTGGATTAGTTTAATTTGTTAAGATTACGATGTACTTATGTTCAACACATGTTTTAACACTAGCTTTTCAAGATTAAAAGTTTTAGAAAGTCTTTATATTGTTTATAATATACTGCTATAATGAATGTACTATTGAAATACAACTATAAACAAAACTGGCAAATCATACTCATTTTGGTATATTCCACATTGTTTTACATTAATCAATAAATGCGTTTATAATTTATATAAACATTAACGGACAAGTGTAGTTCAGCAACGGACAAGTTAAATATCCTAAATGGTTGTCCGTGGACTAGTATAGTTTTTTGAGATTTCGCCACCCCTGGTTTATACATGTATGTTAATTGTAGTCCCAGATTGACCTATGCAGTCCAAACAGGCTTATCAGAGTCTTCACTTTCAATCTAAACAAGATTTTTGCAAAAGCGGCATCTTTTGTTTCTGATCTAATCTGTGACGACGCTTAAGCGGCTCATGGAGACCCATTGTGCATAACTCATTGTCAGAATCCACAGCATAAAATCAAGGCATATAAATAAACATGAGCTCAAGAGCCCATTGCCCCTTCAATTCCTGCTGGGCCCATAATAAAACACCAATGCATTGTATGTATACAAGAGAAACTTAAAAAACAAATGTCAGAAACAGTTGTCAAAATATTAAATACCCCAGGGCCTTAAGCCAACCTTAGATATTGTAGGCGAATCGGCTGTCAGAATTGTTTTTTTTTTATAATGAGAGGCTGCCTGTAGAGTCATGAAATTTCATCTACATTAACTATCGTTTAAACAAAAACTGTAATGAGCAAAAACAGGGGCACTTAGGTTTCTGGTAAACTAGTGTATTTATTTTATAATTGTTTCTGCATTTCTGCTTTGCCTTGCAAAAGGATTTAAAAAATGCTCTGAATGTGATAAGGTAACTACAAAAAAAATGGACAAAAAAATCAAGAACTTTAACACAAGTGATAAAACAAACAATAAAAACACCTACACAATAAGGTATTGTGGATGTCTATAATTTTTAAAATGTTTCAAATTATTTTTTATAAGTATGTTATTAATTCACGCTTTTATTTCTATTCCATTTTAGAATCAGCAGATGCACTGCCAAAAACGTTTGCCTTGAAAGACAAGTTTGAGTATTTCAAACCTTGCATACAAGTGGAAATGGAGGAAAAACATGAAATTGTGACCGAAATTTTCATCAGAGGTAAATTATCGACATTGTGTGTTTTTTTATGTCCATAAAGCGATAAGTCTCTCCACCTGTCTGTCCGTTCGTGGTTAACTCTAGATGACGTGTTTTGTGTGACATCAATACCGCCTGCTATAAAGCTGGACGTTGATCTAAGTTTGGAATAATCCGGAAGGTTCAAAATCTTGGTTATACCAAAATATGGAAAGTGCCGCCTGGAAAGTTTTTATAATTACATAACTTTTAAACACTGTTAACACCTAAAGTTTACCTCATATTGACATTGCCTTATTGTGGACTTATTCGGAAGGTCCAAATTCTGGTTCAACAAAAACTTACACACTTTGTCTATTATCAGTCCCCTACCGGTGAAACCGGAAAGGGACTTGTGGTTTGAGCTCTGTCTGTCAGTCTGTCACACTTGTCTGGATCCTGCGATAACTCAAAAGTTCTTCATATTTTTTCATGAAACTTTAAATATGGACAGATGGCAATATGGAGATTATGCACGTCATTTCATTTTATTCATAGAATAAAATAACCTTAGAATTTTGGTTGCTATGGCAACAAATAGACTAGAAATATTGGTGAAAATGTTGGATCCTGCGATAACTTTAAGTTCTTCAGATTTGTTCATGAAACTTGAAACATGGATAGATGGCAATATGGAGAGGTAGGGGACTTTTATTGCTTGGCTAAAGTCTTTTTGATACTGTTATCTATGACCTCTCTCACCTTGCTCACATCACCTGACCTCATTTTAACCGTAATTTACCTTTTGACTTAGACTTATTCAGAAGGTCAACATTCTGGTTGACCCCAATTGACTTTGATTGGCAGCAATGCTTATTACTAAACAGCTTTGATACTTCCATCCAACACTCATTTTGACCTTGACTTTGACCTTTCATAGGACTGAAACTTTTTCACACAGGGCAATGACTTCATACTGACAAGGCTTCCACTGGGGTTATAGCATTCATTTAAACAGTTTCTTGTTTCTTAATAAGTATCACACCATTTTTTATTAATTTCATGCTTAGATTTGACTTATTCCTTTCACATGATTTCGTTACAAGATATGCAGGTAGTTTGTCATTGTTTTTAATTTCTTTTTTTTTCCGGATACTTCTTAATTTAAAACCTCAACATGTCATAAACTTATAATAAAATGTGTTTGTATAATTGTATATCATGATGTTGTTTCTATTGTACATGCCAGGTTGGAAAATTGATGTTCCCATGATGGACATACTGACCCAGTGCTGGCAATCTACAGACAAACTTCATTCCATCAAGTATGAAATACGAGTCATCAATTATCTTAGAATTATTGGAGTTTTGGTTCATCATTCTCTTCTAATCATTGGTATTATAGTCCATTATAATCTAAGAATCATGGCATTTTTGGTCCATCATTATCTCATAATTTTTATGCTCCCCCTAAATTTTTGGGGGGAGCATATAGTCGCCGCTTCGCCCGTCCGTGTGTCTGTCTGTCCGTACATGCACAATTTTTGTCCGGGCTATTTCTCAGCAATTAATGACCGGAATTCAATTAAACCTTATGGGAAGCTTCACTACCAAGAGGAGATGTGCATATTATCAGCCAGTTCTGATCGGATGATTTTTCACAAAGTTATGGCTGTTTGAAATTTTCCATTAACTGTACATATAGTGCAATTCTGGTCCGGGCTATTTCTCAGCAACTAATGACCGGAATTCAATGAAACTTTATGAGAAGCTTCACTACCAAGAGGACGTGTGCATATTAACAGCGGGTTCTAGTCAGATGATTTTTCACAGAGTTATGACCCTTTGAAATTTTCCATTAACTGTACATATAGTGCAATTCTTGTCGGGGCTATTTCTCAGCAACTAATGACCGGAATTCAATGAAACTTTATGGAAAGCTTCACTACCAAAAGGAGATGTGCATATTATCAGCCAGTTATGGTCCGATGATTTTTCACATACTTATGGCCCTTTGAAATTGTTCATTAACTACATATAGTGCATTTCTTGTCATAGCGACTTCTCAGCAACTAATGACCGGAATTCAATGAAACTTTATGGGAAGCTTCACTACCAAGAGGACATGTGCATATTATCAGTGGGTTCTAGTCAGATGATTTTTCACAGACTTATGGCCCTTTGAAATTTTCCATTAAATGTACATATAGTGCAATTCTTGTCCGGGCGATTTCTCAGCAACTTATCACGGGAATTCAATGAAATTTTATGGTAAGCTTCCCTACCAAGAGGAGATGTGCATATTATCTGCCGGTTCTGGTCAGATGATTTTTCACATACTTATGGTTCTTTGAAATTTTCTATAAACTGTACATATAGTGCAATTCTTGTACGGGTTAGATCCCCATGTACTGACTGGAATTCAATGAAGCTTGATGGGAAGCTTAACTACCTTGAGGAGATGCGCATGTTATTTGTGGGTTCTGGTTAGATGATTTATTTAGAGAGTTATGGCCGTTTGAAATTTTTAAGTTGCTAAACCATCCATCGTATTATTTTGTCCAAAGTTATGCCCCTCAAGACATTTCCTTTTATCTGAATATATAGTGCAATATTGTGACAAAAAAAAACTTTCGGGAGCATCACCCGTCTCCGACGGTTTCTTGTTGGAAGCATAGTCATTTGAAATTTTAAAATGATTTGAATCTTAGTCCATTGTAATCTTAAAATAATTCATATCTTAGTCCATTGTAATCTTAAAACAAAATTGAGCCTTAGGGTATTGTAATCTTAAAATCATTCATACCTTAGCCCATTGTAATGTTAAAATCATTCAGACCTTAGTCCATTACAATCTTAGAATCATTCGAACCCTAGTCCATTACAATCTTAGAATCATTCGAACCCTAGTCCATTGCAATCTTAGAATCATTCGAACCTTAGTTAATCACAACATTAAAATCATTCAAACCTTAGTCCATTGCAATCTTAGAATCATTCAAACCTTAGTCCATTGCAATCTTAGAATCATTCGAACCCTAGTCCATTACAATCTTAGAATCATTCAAACCTTAGTCCATTACAATCTTAGAATCATTCAAACCTTAGTCCATTGTAATCTTAGAATCATTCATACCTTAGTCCATTGCAATCTTAGAATCATTCATACCTTAGTCCATTGCAATCTTAGAATCATTCATACCTTAGTCCATTGTAATCTTAGAATCATTCAAACCTTAGTCCATTACAATCTTAGAATCATTCGAACCTTAGTCCATTGCAATCTTAGAATCATTCAAACCTTAGTCCATTGCAATCTTAGAATCATTCGAACCTTAGTCCATTGCAATCTTAGAATCATTCAAACCTTAGTCCATTGCAATCTTAGAATCATTCAAACCTTAGTCCATTGTAATCTTAGAATCATTCGAACCTTAGTCCATTGCAATCTTAGAATCATTCAAACCTTAGTCCATTGTAATCTTAGAATCATTCAAACCTTAGTCCATTGCAATCTTAGAATCATTCATACCTTAGTCCATTGTAATCTTAGAATCATTCAAACCTTAGTCCATTGTAATCTTAGAATCATTCAAACCTTAGTCCATTACAATCTTAGTCATTTGAACCTTAGTCCATTACAATCTTAGAATCATTCAAACCTTAGTCCATTGCAATCTTAGAATCATTCAAACCTTAGTCCATTGTAATCTTAGAATCATTCAAACCTTAGTCCATTACAATCTTAGAATCATTCATACCTTAGTCCATTGTAATCTTAGAATCATTCAAACCTTAGTCCATTGCAATCTTAGAATCATTCGAACCTTAGTCCATTGCAATCTTAGAATCATTCAAACCTTAGTCCATTGCAATCTTAGAATCATTCAAACCTTAGTCCATTGTAATCTTAGAATCATTCGAACCTTAGTCCATTGCAATCTTAGAATCATTCAAACCTTAGTCCATTGTAATCTTAGAATCATTCAAACCTTAGTCCATTGTAATCTTAGTCATTTGAACCTTAGTCCATTACAATCTTAGAATCATTCAAACCTTAGTCCATTGTAATCTTAGTCATTTGAACCTTAGTCCATTGTAATCTTAGAATCATTCAAACCTTAGTCCATTGTAATCTTAGAATCATTCAAACCTTAGTCCATTGTAATCTTAGAATCATTCATACCTTAGTCCATTACAATCTTAGTCATTTGAACCTTAGTCCATTACAATCTTAGAATCATTCAAACCTTAGTCCATTGCAATCTTAGAATCATTCAAACCTTAGTCCATTGTAATCTTAGAATCATTCAAACCTTAGTCCATTACAATCTTAGTCATTTGAACCTTAGTCCATTACAATCTTAGAATCATTCATACCTTAGTCCATTGCAATCTTAGAATCATTCATACCTTAGTCCATTACAATCTTAGTCATTTGAACCTTAGTCCATTACAATCTTAGAATACCTTAGTCCATTACAATCTTAGAATCAATCGAACCTTAGTCCATTACAATCTTAAAATCTTAGCAATCTTAGTCCATGATAATCTTAGAATCATTGGATTGTAAGTCCATTATTGACTTAAATTCATTGGATTTTTGTTCCATAATTATATTTGAATCAAACAAACCTTGTTTATAATAATTGTAGAATTATTTTCTTTTAGTTCATTATACCATTTTGAATAAATGTATTGTAATCATAGTTGTCCCCCACCTAAAGTTGAGGGATATATCACTTGCTTTGTCTGTCTGTCAGTCAGTCCGTCCGTCTGTCACAAACTTTAGATGGTGATATCTTTGAAAGTAATCAAGATATCAACTTAAAATGTCATTGGTGTATATATATCAACGAGGTGAAGAGGTGGGGATATCATTTCAACGAATTTGCTTGTTAATTATAATATTTTTATAATTTAAATCTTTGAGCAAAACAAATACATAACTCATGAAAGTGTCATGATTATTACCTATCAATTCTTTGTATATTCAGTTAAATAAGTTTACCGCTTGTCCATTACTTTTTGTGTTTTATATTTTGTGAGTTTTGAAGAAAAAATTATATTTATTTGATAGCAAGTTATAAAAGGGTGTGTTGAACAAATTTTTGTTCAGTCTAAACAGTTGTTAAATCATTATATTTTTAGCAGTAATATGTTTAATGAACATGACATATCTTATTCACAATTATATAATATTGTTCATGCTAAAGAAAGCAATATTTCAAATGTAGTTTAAAATAAGGCCGTGTATATTAATTAACAGTTCATTTCAACATGTCTTTCTGCATTTCAGTTTATGGAATACGGGACTGAACAGTGAGACCCTCCACATGTTGGCCAACATCATCCCAAACTGCCCCAACATCAAGTATGTATATTATTTACAAACCCATACCTGCACATGACAATTTAACCCTTTCAGCGCAGGAACCAAATTTTGAAGACCTTTGCAAACAGTTTGGATCCAGATGAGACGCCACAAAACGTGGCGTCTCATCAGGATCCAAACTGTTTGCTATTCTGATAGTATTCTTTGAAAAAAATCGAAGAAAATGCTAATTTTAGAAATTCAGCAGACGACATTTTAGCAGACAACAAATTTCCCAGCATGCAAAGGGTTAACTCAGCAGAAGCTTATTTACAATAGAAATTGTATATAATGACCCTGCTATGTAAAAAGGGGGTTTAATGAATGTGTGTAAAGTGCTGTCCAAGATTAGCCTGTGCAGTCTGCACAGGCTAATCAGGGACAACACTTTCAGGTTTTATTACATTTTTGGTTAACAAAAAATCTCTTCTTGACAAAAACCCAGGTAAGGCAGAAAGTGTCTTGCCTGATGAGCCTGTGCACAGGCTAATCAGGGACGAGACTTTACACTCATGCATTTAACCCCCTTTACACAGAGCACAACTCATATATTCTTTTTATTCCCCCGGATCAAATGATCGGGGGTATATTGTTTTTAGCCTGTCTGTCATTCTGTCCCAAAACTTTAACCTTGGTTAAATTTTTGTGATAACTTTTGAAATACTGAACATAGCAACTTGATATTTGGCATGCATGTGTATCTCATGGAGCTGTACATTTTGAGTAGGGAAAGGTCAAGGTCATCCTTCAAGGTCAAAGGTTAAAAAAAAATCAAAGCGGGGCATGAGGGGGAATTGTTTGATAAATAAAATATCAATATTAGAATTTGCTTTGCATACATATAGTTACTGTCAATAGAGAATACATATAGTTACTGTCAATAGAAAATACATACAGTTACTGTCAATAGAGAATTACTTTGTGCTTTATGTTATCTCACAGGAATGTCACTCTAGATGGAAACACAGTCGAGGATGAAAACTGGTTTGAACTTATCGTTGAAGAGAGTCCGTAAGTTGTTTCATTTGATTCAGATTCTTGAAAGACTGTGCTTAATGCATGTGTGTAAAGTGGAATAGCAGATAAGGCGGTGCAGTTTAGTAATCAGGGACAACACTTTCCCGCCGCACAGGCTTATCTGGGACAACACTTTAAGCATATGAGTCGTTTTCTGAGAAAATTTGGCATAATGCATGTGCGTAAAGTGTGGTCCCAGATTAGCCTGTGCAGTCCGCACAGGCTAATCAGGGACGACACTTTCCGCCTAAATTTGATTTTTGATTAGAAGAGTCTTCATTTAAACGAAAAATGTCATAAAAGTGGAAAGTGTCGTCCCTGATTAGCCTGTGTGGACTGCACAGGCTAATCCGGGACGACACTTTACTCACAAGCATTATACCCAGTTTTTTCAGAACACGACTCATATGCATTAAGCACAGCTTCCCAGAACACAACTCACTTTGTTTGATGCATTTCTGTGTTTTATAAGGAAATATCAGTGATTTGAAACTGGTCATTGACCATTTCAAATGTAGAAGTATAACAGTGAAAATTACGGATTTTTTTGGTTCTTAATTGTCTTAATTGAGGCGTTAGTAAAATTTGTGTCTTGTTCTGAGAAAACTGGGCTTAATTCATGTGCGTAAAGTGCCGTCCCAGATTAGCCTGTGCAGTCCGCACAGGCTAATCAGGGACGACACTTTCTGCTTTAATGGTATTTTTAGTTTCAAGGAAGTCCCTCTTTACCAAAAATCAAGTTTAAGCGGAAAGTGTTTTGTCAGAACAAGACACATTTAATTAACTGATTATCATCCACCTGAGAAGTGAATATTTATTTTTTAGCACATGTCAACTCTCTCACAAACGTTTAATATTTTTTCCATTGACATGTGTTTATGTTTGTCAGATTCTGTTTAAATTGCCGATTTTTTTTATATAAATAAATATTTGATATTTTCCCTGTTTCATAACTACAACAGGATTCAGAATTTATCTTTGCGCCATTGCGGAATCACAGACAAGGGGGCAATTATGATTGGTCGATGCCTCGGTAGTGCCAAGAGGGGAAATAAAACCCTGCTGTCCCTCAACCTCAGCAATAACAAGATTGGTGATGAAGGTGTAAAAGAGATTGCTCAGGTAAGGCCTTTCTAAGACTTACACAAAAGTGATGATAGACTGTTTTATTTTATTTTTGTCAACTTTTATTTTCTCCATATATTAATTTGATTATAACTCTTATAATAATTTGAAGATTTCTGTTATGTAATATAAAATGAATTAAATAGTCACTATCTGAAGTTGAGGCAGCGTGATGTGTTTAAGGCCCATTGTCAGATTGGTGTATAAGGCCCATTGTCAGATTGGTGTATAAGGCCAATTGTCAGATTGGTGTATAAGGCCCATTGTCAGATTTGTGTATAAGGCCCATTGTCAGAATGGTGTATAAGGCCCATTGTCAGAATGGTGTATAAAGCCCATTGTCTGATTGGTATATAAGGCCCATTGTCAGATTGGTGTATAAGACAATTGTCAGGTTGGTGTATAAGGCCCATTGTCAGATTGGTGTATAAGGCCAATTGTCAGATTGGTGTTTAAGGCCCATTGTCAGAATGGTTTATAAGGCCCATTGTCAGAATGGTGATAAGGCCCATTGTCAGATTGGTGTATAAGGCCCATTGTCAGATTGGTGTATAAGGCCAATTGTCAGATTGGTGTATAAGGCCCATTGTCAGAATGGTGTATAAGGCCCATTGTCAGAATGGTGTATAAGACCCATTGTCAGAATGATGTATAAGGCCCATTGTCAGAATGGTGATAAGGCCCATTGTCAGATTGGTGTATAATACAGCCATGTTTGTTTTTTTCATTCAAAATCAGGTTTAGTATTTGCTTCCATTCCCAATGAATTTTTTTTTTTAGATCTCAACATTTTGTTCATCTCCCATCCAGCTATATAAGTTTAACCTTAGTAAATATAATGCTGCAAACACTTTTATTTTCAACCTCTAAGCATTTTTTACAAAAAAAAGTAACAACACTTGTTTCTAAATTTTAGTAAAACGTCGCCAATTTTCCCAATCCAAAGGGGCATGCCCCCATTCCCAAAACAGTGAAAAAAACACTGATAGCTTGTTGGGACTTCTTGTTGGGACTTCAGTTTTATCATTCAGCAGTCAATTTTACAGTGACTTGTAACCAATATAATTATTTGGTTATGTTAGAGGAATGGAAGATTCTGAGAAACAGAAGACTCCTATCAATTGTGAGGTCAAAGGTCAAGGTCACAAGTGCTTATTAAATAAAAACTGTTTTCTCCATTGCCATTGTGTTTCTACCGAATATCTAGAGAATTCTTTGACCTACACTCATCAAATTTAGTGTGTTGGTTACTGTTTAAAAACTTTAGCAGAACATTCTGTAAATATGCGCATGTCAACTCTAAAAACCATAAATATAGAGCTTCAATTATATTCAGATAATTAGTTCTTGAGATCTTGTGCCAAAAGAGAAAATACAGAAGATAATGACATTTAAATAATGAAAGCGTACTTACATTCTGAAAAAATCATTGGACTAGATTAAAATGAATGCATGAGATTTACCTAAAGGGACCTTTTCACTTTTTGGTAAATTGACAAAATTAAAAAATTGCTTCAGAATCGCAAATTTTCTTTGTAGTTATGGCATTTTAGAGGAAACAGTAATACTGAACATTTATCATGCTCTTAAATATCCATTATATGCATCTTTGACGAATTAAAAACCTTAAAATTATAAAGCGTTGCAATGTGAAACGATTGAATAATTTGGAGAGTTCTGTTGTTGTCGTTATATTTTGTGATACTACAAGGATTGCTTTTATAATACATAAAATACATCACTCATTGTATGAGCACAGATGGTGGAGTGGTCTTAGCTATAGACTTTTACTCCATGGGTCAGTGGTTCGAGTCCATGCAGTTTAGGGTTACTTTTTTTCTTTCTTTAGTGTTATTCCTGTTTATTTACTAGAGCTATTTAGATCCAATCTTTACATTTATATATATAGAGGATATTTGTTGGATTCGGTGGATTATCGATTTTAATTCACGAGTGATCATAGAAAATAATATTTTCACGAGTGCGGAGCCACGAGTGAAAATATATTTTTTTTTAAGATCAAGAGTGAATTAAAATCGATATTCCACCGAATCCAACAAATTTTCTTTTTATTTTATGCTTATTTTCACCGTTTATATACATTGTTAAAGAGTTTAACTAAAGAATTTTGCTGAGATAATTACGTTATTTCGTCAAGAAAATGACGTCATTTCACAGTAAACAATGAAAATTATCGATAATTTTCACTGATAATTTTCACTGTTTGAAACCGTGAAATTATCAGTTTTAATTCACTGATATTTCTCTATAAACCACCGGAAAGCATAAAATAAAAAACATTTAATGACAAACTTCAATACATGCCAAAATCAGTTAAAAGGTCCCTTTAAGGGTTATTTTGAACTTTGTTATTTAGATAACATGATTCTGTAATAATGTCCACCATGGTGAGGCTTGTTGTCATGTTTATTTTCAGGGCTTGAGGTTGAACCGTACCCTGCTGTCCCTGTCACTGGCCAGCAACCACGTTGGAGATCAGGGGGTCATCAAACTGTCAGAGGTGCCACTTTTCATATTGTGAATCGCATTCTGTAAAATAATTGGACCGTGCTCTGTGAAAAGGGGTTTTAATGCATGTGCGTAAAGTGTCATCCCAGATTAGCCTGTGCAGTCTACACAGACTGTGACTGCACAGGCTAATCAGGAACGACACTTTCCGCCAAAACTGGATTTTTTTGCTAAAAAGATACTTTCCTTAAACAGAAAATATCATAATTCAAAGCAGAAAGTGAGAAGCAAAGTGAAAATGGCTATGTGCAAACAGCATAAAACCATAATAGCCATCGAGTAACTCGGAGTCTGTTCAGGTTTTATGCTGTTGCTGCTGTTCAGTATCTAAGGTTTGAAAATGAAGCCTTTGAAATTTAATTAAGTAAGAAAGGTATTTAATTAAATGAAACTTTCTAAGTGGCTACAAATGCGCCAAAATAGGTATCTAAGTGGTAAAGGGTTAAATAGGTATCTAAGTGGTAAAGGGTTAAATAGGTATCTAAGTGGTAAAGGGTTAAATAGGTATCTCAGTGGTAAAGGGGTAATGGTGTAGGTATGTGAACTTAATACTGGTAAACCAGCCATCATAGGAAATATGTGTTTTTAATTTCACTGCAGTGATATGACTTAAATGCTGTTATAAACGATGAAAATGGCAACTATACACACACAAAAACAAATTTATATAAATGTGGAGATTCCAATGTAGTTTTTATCAGTGTTTGACTTAACATTTGTTTACCTAAAATAATTACTCATTTAAGTGGATCTGTTTTTACCAATACTTTCTGATTCAAGGTGTTGTCCAAGTTTCCACTGACACATGAGGAGGTTGTAGAACGCAGGAGACAGCAGTCTGACAGGGCGTCACCGGACAGGAATAAATCTGTAAGTCAAGAGTTTTGTCATCATTTGACATTAAACTGTCAGTATATCACTTATCAGTAATTAAGTTATTCACAAAAAATTGTTTTTAGTAAACTGGGCTGGGTTCTGGGAAAACTTGGCATAATGCTTGTGCGTAAAATGTTTTCTCTGATTAGCCAGTGCAGTCTGCACATGCTAATCAGGGACATCACTTTGCTCCTAAACTGGATTTTTAGTAAGAAGAGACTTTTTTACACAAAATATTCCATAAAAGCAAAAAAGTGTTGTCACTGTTGTTACATGTTTGAATTAAGTCCTGTGTTCCTAGAACGCGGGCCGTTGGTATTTGGTTATTTGGTTGTCTTTTCACATTATACAACAATTCGTATTTTACGTGTTGTTATAGCTCTGACAGCAAACAAAAGGGGTATACTGAAGTCACCCTGTCGGTTGGTCTGACAGGCTGAGCATGTTCACTTTGTGCTGTGAACTAGTCTGTCAGTGTCCTGCTGATCAACATGAAACTTTAGATATATATTTTCTTTATACCATGAAGAAATGCAAGGCATATTTTTTTGCTGCGATATTATTATTACTTTAAAAGAATTGAGCATGAAAATGGAAGTTGGACCATATTTTAACAGGATGGTGCATAAAAATGGAATGTCCTACCATTTGTAATTCTTCTATAGCTTAATCCCTACCTAAACACTATACAACATATTTGTATCTTCAATATCACAACAAATCTTATAATATATTTAAATTAATATTATATGTTTCATTGACAAAAATACTAGTAAAAGTATATATAACTTACAATACAGTAGCTTAATTATTTGTCATAATTAATATTGAAGAATGTATGCTGCATGTATGTTATGTTTTGTTTTTGTAATTTCTGCATGTTGTCAGTAATTGACAAAGTTGTTCAAAGTAAACATTGCACAATTAAAGACTATGGCATGGAATTCAAGAATTCAATTAAAATTAGGACGTGATTAAATAACTATCACCGTTATTGTAAGTGTTTGGTATGTTCCATAGGTTGTCTTAATGCACAAAATAAGCTAGATTTGTGTCAAAGATGTACCGGGTTTTCACAGCAAATTAATAGCAATTATCTCAAAACTATACAGTCAAACTGGTGACTGGTATAAATGCATGATATAAATATTAGTTTTAGGGAACACTTAAAATGATTCGCACAATAGTCTCTTCCCAAACACTGTTGACCCATAATGTTTTTTTTTCAAGACTCTTTGCTATAATATATGAGTTTCCAAGGCTCTGTTCCATAATGTATGTTTTTCAAGGCTCTTTCCAATAATGTAGGGGTTTTCAAGGCTCTTTCCCAGATTTTAAGGCTCTTTCCCATAATGCATGGGTTTTCAAGGCTCTTCCCATATTTTTAAGGTTCTTTCCCATAATGTATGGATTTTCAAGGCTCTTTACCATATTTTGTAAGGCTCTTTCCCTCAATGTATGGGTTTTCAAGGCTCTTCCATATAATGTTTTGGTTTTAAAGGCTCTTTCCCGTATTTGTAAGGTTCTTTCCCATAATGTATGGATTTTCAAGGCTCTTTACCATATTTTGTAAGGCTCTTTCCCTCAATGTATGGGTTTTCAAGGCTCTTCCATATAATGTTTTGGTTTTGAAGGCTCTTTCCCATATTTTTAAGGCTCTTTCCCATAATGCATGGGTTTTCAAGGCTCTTTCCCATATTTTTAAGGCTCTTTCCCATAATGTACTGGTTTTCAAGACTCTGTTCCATACTATATGGGTTTTTATGCTCCCCCAAAATTTATTTTGGGGGGAGCATATAGTCCCCGCTTCGTCTGTCCGTGTGTGTGTGTCTGTCTGTCCGTCCGTGCACATTTTTGTCCGGGCTATTACTCAGCAACGAATGACCGGAATTCGATGAAACTTTATGGGGAGCTTCACTACCAAGAGGAGATGTGCATATTATCAGCGGGTTCTGGTCGGATGATTTTTCACAGAGTAATGGCACTTTGAAATTTTCTATAAAAAAATTCTTGTTCCCAAACTACTGTGCCCTCAAGACGTTTCCTTTTATCTGAATATATAGTGCAATATTGTGACAAAAAAAAACTTTGGGGAGCATCACCTGTCTCCGACGGTTTCTTGTTTTCAAGGCTTTTTTTACAACATAAATACTTTTAAAGCTGATTGTTTCTTGTTTAAGTTTTGAAATGTCTTTCAATGTTTATAGCCATCTGTGCTTGGTGGTTCAATAAGACTAAAAGCTAAGAACAAATCTTTTAGTGTAAGTGTTACAGTTTTGTTTGAAAGAAACACCAAGATTGGCCATAGAAACGGTACAGTCCAAATGAATGTGTGGGGTGCAAAATTGCGTATATATTTTACACATTTAATTCTAAAAAAAACTTACATTAAGTTATTTGTAATAGTAAAATTATATGTTACTTTCTATGGCATAATCTTGTTTGCTACATTTGCAGAGATCTTTAATATCACTTTGAACAACTTTTAACATGCATTTGTAATGGCATCTACATAAATGAGAGAAGTCTAGTCTTTGAGTATACACCAACATTGTTCTATTTTAACTATAGTGAACTAGATTTTTGATGTAAAATAATCTGTAACCAATATCTCCTCTTTTTATTTTTGTAAATCTGTTACCTCAATTTTGAATACGATAATTTACATTTAACCCTAAAACATATAGTGTGTCCTGTTTGTATAAAAACAATGGATATTAATGGTATTTCATTTTGAAACCTTTAGAAAGAATTCAATATAAATATTATGCAAGGAACTTGAAAAATGTGCAGAAGACAAAAGTGTACAACCACCTAACCTTTTGCCAATTACAATAAAGTAACTCATCAAATGTATAAATAGATAAATTGACATTGACTGAAGAAAACTCTCATGAATGTATGAATGCAAGTGTTGTGAGATGGTAACTTGTCAACACACAATATGACATTCAAAAATGCAATCTGTTAATATGCAAACAGAGGTCTTAAATGTTTAAGTATTTTTAAGCTTTAGTGAACAAATGCATTGTTTTCTAAGCGCAAAACATAACCATATAAATATGGTCAAAATATCTTTCCATTTTAAATAAAAGTTTTCAAATCATTTCTTCATATGCAATTATAATAATAATAATCTTTAAATTACATTGTCAAATCGAACCCTTAAAAAATGAAATCTAGCATAAGTTTAATATGCTTTTAAACAATGAATCATATTGTGTGTGTCAAGCTAGCTAACAAACCACTGATGTATTGTTGTTGTGCGTTCACGTCCCCTTTGTATATTCACTTCCTACAGCCGCCATTAAGCAGACGGGCGGACTCCAAGGATCGCCCAGGTAGTGTACGCAGTAACACGCACGCTGACAAAAAGAAAATGCCAAATATATCAGCCAAGGGCAAGAAAGTAAGTGCTTCACTCCAATATGACATGCAACAAAGGGTTTAACTCTTTACCAATGAGACACTTGCACGCGTTTGTAATCCCTTAGAAAATCCGATTGATTTTAAGACCTTTCCAACTAGATTCAAGTTTTAGAGGCTTCATTTTCAACCTTAAGATACTGATGACCAGCAAACAGGAAAAAAAGTTAACGATCTGCTAGTTGCTAACAAGCTGATCAGGTTTCAGACTGGTTGCATATAGTAATTGCTCTTTGCTTGTGAGCAGGTTTTAGACTGGTTGCATATAGTAATTACTCTTTGCTTGTGAGCAGGAAAGGGTAGACTGGTGGCATATAGTAATTGCTCTTTGCTTGTGAGCAGAAAAGGGTGAAAAGGTTGTTCCAAAAAGAATATTTATAAAAAAGATGTCTTCAAAATACCACATGTCTTCTGAATGTGAAAATGACCTGTTGACCAGAATTACTTGTAACAAAGTGAATGAAAATGTTGTCCCTGATTAGTTTGGGACAAGGCTTCACGCACATGCATTAAACCCCCTTTTCACAGAGCAGGGCTCATTTCTGTTTTCTAAAATATGTGTCTTGTTCTGAGAAAACTGGACATAATGCATGTGCGTAAAGTGTCGTCCCAGATTAGCCTGAGCAGTCCGCACAGGCTAATCTGGGATGACACTTTCCGCTTTAATGGTATTTTTAGTTTCAAGGAAGTCCCTCCTTACCGAAAATCAAGTTTAGGCCCAAAGTGTCGTCCCTGATTAGCCTGTGCGGACTGCACAGGCTAATCTGGGACGACACTTTACGCACATGCATTATGACCAGCTTTCACAGAACAAGACACATATCACTTAACCTCTTCATATGTCAGTATATTTTAAACTCATCATTATAATTCAGTTTGTATTCTCCATTTGGTTAGACGACTGCCAAACTTCTTAGTACCATGTTTGCATACTAAGGTGAATACATATGTTGTCATGTAAATACAATAAGGAGTTATAGGAAATTGGGCCATACTGATTGAAGAATATAAACTGCTGATCACAATCTTTTTAATGTGTCCTTTTTGCTGTGGGATGACATTCTCAACTTATTGGCAGTGTTGTGAGTAGACCTGGTACTGCATTGCATATAAAGACTGACCATGGGAGATAGGAGAGCTCACTGTAGGCATGTGCACTGAAATTGTCTGTTATGTTCACATATTGGATTAAAGGCAATTGTTTGTGTGTTGTTGCATTCACTTGTTATTTAAATATTGTACAACTAATAATCACTTTCATCAAATAATTAATTAATTGTTTTGATAAGTGTTCATAGTTTATTTGAAAAGATTGCAAGTTAGTAGTTCTAAAGATCTTTTGAATAAGATCAGAAATAAAATTGTCTAAAGTCAAAATTTTGGGGTACGTGTTGGAATGTTACAGACCAAATGACAATGTTTATATCATCAATAAATTGAAAGAAAAAAAGCTTTGCTACATGGAAAATTGTTTGTCATAGTATATGTAGGTCCATCCTGTTGTAAATGGTCACTAAAAGCAATAAGTATTGCATGGAAACTGTTTTACGATTATGTTTTCTGAACACCATAAAACTTCCTGGTTAATTATGACTAATGTCAATTTTTTTGAATATTTTGTTTATGAAATTTGATTTGTTGAGTTTCAGTTGACATTATTCGTAACTTTTAGAAAACAAAATTATATCTGGGTTGATTTAAAATTGGGCAATGTCAATTTTGTAATTGAAATATAAAACTTCATCTGTCAGTAATCTCCTGTTGTTGTTGTTGTTTGAAAGGATCCTAAAGGTGGCAAAGAAGAAAAAGAAGAAAAACATGACAAAGCAGCAGCAAAGGGGGGAAAGAAAGAGAAAGAAGAAAAACCAGCGGCAAAGAAAGGTAAATTATTTAGATCCTGACTGTGATAACAGACACAAGCAGAGAATTTTGTGAATGTTGTAGACACAAAGCAGGGATTTATTTCGTGGTGGAGTGTTGTTACACTGCATTTGGGTTGCAATACGTGTTGTTTTTTGCAGTAAGAGCTAGTTGAGTCTAGAATCATATTCACAAACATATCTTTTTTTGTAAAAGATTGCTTTGAAGACAGTAATAAAACTCATTCTATTATGATAACTATTTTCCTACCCTGTGCAATTTGCATTTATTATTGCAGAAAGCAATACTCACATTTCAATTAACAATGATTTAAATCTTGATGAAATTGTATGTTTGAGACTGCTGGGTAATGGTTACATCCACAGTTATGCTGATACAAATGTATAACTTTCATTTATTTGTATATAACCTACCCCTCTTTTAGCTATTCTGTTTACACTAATTAAAATTTCAATTATGTGATTATATTTAATCTTTTCAGCTCCAGGTAATTCATTTTAGATTTAATATTGGTTTTGACTTTTAGTTGGTTTCATGATTGAATTGCTTCTACTTTTTGTATTGTCATGACGGCTTTATGTTTTGTTAAGTTCTTCTGTCATTTGTACAGGTTCAATCAGGAATTAATAATAAATTATTAAAGTTAATGTATAAGCAACAAATTAATTGAAATAAAATATATTAGTTACCAATAACTTGTAATTTGAAGACTGCATTATGTTTGTTTTTTATGTTGAAATAAAGTAAATTACTAATTATTATAAATCAAATGATTAAAATCATTTCAATGCTAACTAGTAAAATAATTTCAAAATGGCGTATATATATTAATATAATTTGTTACATGGATTAAGAGCTGCTTGTTATTATTTTCTTAGATGGAAAAGGAAGAGGTTTAAAACATAAGCTTTATAGAGTTTACTGTTGCATTCTCTTGGGGCCAAGCAAAGAACTCACTTGTTTGCTATTGCATACATGGGCTGGTAACATGGCGGTCAGTAGGCTTTTGGTGGTGAAGGGGGGGGGACTTGTCAAAATTGCCTGTTCTGTGTGTATGACACAAAAGGAAATTTCTTTCTGAATGATCTTTTATAAGCAGTTGTCCAATACAGCATATGTATTACTATTAACAACAAAAAATATTGAAATGAAAGAAGCTTATAACACGCTTCCCTTAAATAAGAGTAACTCTAAATAAAAGGGTCTGTGCTACCAAAAAATGAAAATAAAATCAATATGGACAATGTTCTAAGTCCTTTAGTAATTACAAACAAATGTAGTTTTATGGTTGGCCTTCTATTTATCTAGAGTCTTAAGAACATAAAGATATTATCATCACATCATTATGATTCTAATGTTCATTGTATTCCGAGCTTCAAATAACTTTGTCATTCAGCATCGTGCTTTTTGACTAATGTAGTCACAGCCACTTTTTGAATTAGTCAAGCTACAAAATCACTTTACAAGCAGAATTCCCTGGCTTGCCATTTCTAGACATGCTTAGTTACATATTCAGATTGAGTTTTTGTGATTGAAATCATTGAACTATTTTATTTTTTTGATTTTATTTTGAAATCCTTTACCATATACTAAGATGTTAGTTGAAATTGTTATAACCACTTCATCTGTAAAGAGAATTAACCCTTTCCCACTCAGAAGCAAAATAAAAATGGATATGTGAAAACAGCATAAACCGGAACAGCCTGCAAGCATATAACTCACAGTCTGTTCAGGTTTTATGCTGTTTACTGCTCATCAGTTTCTAAGGGTTGGTAATGAAGCCTTTAAAACTTGAATTTAGAAAGAAAGGTATTTAATTAAATTTAACTTTCTATGGGACAACAAATGTTTAACTCTTTCAGTGCTGGAACCGAATTTTGAAGGTCTTTGCAAAAAGTTTGGATCCAGATGAGACGCCACAGAATGTGGCATCTCATCTGGATCCAAACTGTTTGCTATTCTGATAGTATTCTTTGAAAAAAATCGAAGAAAATGCTAATTTTAGAAATTCAGCAGACAACATTTTAGCAGACTACAAATTTCCCAGCATTCAAAGGGTTAAAAAAATTCTAAGTGGTAAAGGGTTAAGTGACAACATGTGCATTTTGTATAAACATGACATCATACAGTATAAACATGACATCATCCAGACATCATGATATCAAGGCAGTGTGCACAAGTAAATTGTAAAAAAAACAACACACAAATATTGTTACAATCGCAAAATGATTATGTTGTGCATTAAGTAACCTACCAGTATATGCTTCGGTTAAAAAATATTTAACTGATAAGCTTTAATATGACAAGTCAAGTGTTGAACACTTATAATCATGGAATACTGCTTGACAATTGTATTATTGTTAGGAAACATGTGATAATTAGCTATTGTTTGTATGAGGGGTGTCTAAAAGTTTATGTACTGATTTGATGGTATTGTTTGCGAGTTGAATATTTTGTAAATGGATGTAAAGGATGTTTAATTTCTGTTCAACTTTTAAAAAATGACATGCATTTTGTTCCATGTGCTTTTGGCATTACTGTTTCAGTTAACAAAGAAACTGTACTGGGTTTTGTATTGTTTTGTTCAAAACAAAAACTTTTAAGTTCAAATAATAGCAATAATAATAGTAATGAATATCACATATTATTTAAATGTAGAGTAAAGTCAGAGTATTCCATATTAAATAAATGTTAATGTTTCTGGCACTGTGTTTGAGATTACTTCAGGCAGTACTGTTACTTTCTGGACTACCCTCTCACATTTGTTGACACACACTGCTCTGTATATTTCAAACATGCAATAAATATCTACTTTAACTTTGTATGCCCCCCCCCGATCGAATGATCGAGGGTATATTTTTTTGGCATGTCTGTCTGTCATTGTATGTGTGTGTCTCAAAACTTTAACCTTGGTCATATTTTTTTGCAATATTGAAGATGGCAACTTGATATTTGGCATGCATGTGTATCTCATGGAGCTGCACATTTTGAGTGGTGAAAGGTCAAGGTCAACCTTCAAGGTCAAAGGTCATTTTTTTCTAAAATAGCTGCAGTGCTGCTTCAAAGCGCAGAAGGGGGCTTTGTGTTTCACAAACACAGCTCTTGTTCAAATTTAATATTTGATCCTTTAAGGCCAAATGAAACACATATTTTAAGTTTAAGAAAATAATAATATATATGTCACTTCATCCGTTGTTAGGAGGATTAAATGTCATTTACATTTATCAAGTGCATAGCACATATCTTACCATTTGATAGTAAGTTTCATTAAGCCTATACAGTATTAAGCTTACTTGACAGCTAAAATTATATGAAATTTGTGTAAAGAAAGGTCTGGATAGTTGATACCATGAATGTTTATCAGGGTCTGGATAGTTGATACCATGAATGTTTATCAGGGTCTGGATAGTTGATACCATGAATGTTTATCAGGGCTGGATAGTTGATACCATGAATGTTTATCAGGGTCTGGATAGTTGATACCATGAATGTTTATCAGGGTTGATTCTTTTGTGGAAATATAACGATGTGAGCCATGTTCTAAGACAACTGGGCTTAATGCATGTGTGTAAACTGTCGTCCCAGATTGGCCTGTGCAGTCCTCACAGGCTTATCAGAGAAGACACTTTCAGGTGTTGAATTTATGTGTTTAAAGGAAGTCTCTTCTTAATGAAAATCCAGTTTATGCCGAAAATGTCGTCCTGCATCCTGCACAGGCTTATCTGAGCCGACACCTCAGGCACTTGCATTAAGCCCAGTTTTCCTAAAATGACCCTCCTGTGATTTTTCTGCAGAGACTCTTAAGGTGCCTCCTGGGCACGGCCATAGGCCAAACAGTCCTAAACACGAGAGCAGTAAGTGCTGCATGATACAAACACAAACATGTGCATGGACAAATGTACGCCACTAATGCTTTACCCAGATATGTACCAGTAACTGTCATGCAGTCTTAACTGATTGGGAAACTCACAGTCATAGAGACACCAGTTATTAAAGTAGAGTGCACTTTATTGATTAGAAACAGTTCTTTATTTTTAGTCAAAATCCTACCACCCATTTTGTACATGTATATTTATATTTGCACAAAGTTATCTTGCTTGTTGATACCAATGTTCTCTAATGTGTTGTTGGGCTATGTGATTGTTTATGGAGGGAAAAGTAACTGCCTTGTCTGACCTACGTCATACCTTATTAAGACAATTATAAATCTTTTAGAATATGTTTGAATTAAATCATTCATTTACAAGTTGTTTTTTAATACAGTTTTTTATCTGTTCATTACCTTTATTGAAGAATCCAAATATACATTGTAGGGTTATGGGCTTTGTTGCATGTCACCTTTATCTATCTAAGCATTAGTGTCCAGGCCATCATTTGCTTTGTAACATGCAAGTTGGTTATTATTTTGCCTGTTTATATTTAATTTTGGTGTTTCCTGTTTTATGAAAAGTTGTGTCAGGATTTGTGCTGGCAGGTATTCATATGTATAGTATGGGTTTGGTTAATTATATGAGTCGTGTTCTGAGAAAACTTGGCTAAATGCATGTGCGTAAGTGTCATCCCAGATTAGCCTGTGCAGTCCGCACAGGCTAATCAGGGACGACACTTTCCGGTTTTATGGTATTTTTAGTTTCAATTAAGTCCCTCCTTACCAAAAAATCAAGTTTAGGCAGAAAGTGTTGTCCCTGATTAGCCTGTGCAGACTTCACAAGCTAATCTGGGACGACACTTTACGCACCTGCATTTACCCCAGTTTTCTCAGAACGCAACTCATATTTACTTTCAAAGATACTTTCTCTCTTATATCTGCTTATTAAGTAATGGATCATTGTGTATTCCATACAATACTTTAATCTTCTCTCTGAGGAAAAAGGGTTAAATGCATGTGCATAATGCCTTGTCCTATATTAGCCTGTCCAGTCTGCACAGGCTAATCAGAAATAACACTCTCCACTGGAATGGTATTTTTGTTTAAAGGAAGTCCCTTCTAAACACAAATCCAGTTGAGATGGAAAGAGTCATTGCTGATAAGCCTTTGGGGACAGCACAGGCTAATCTTGGACAACACTTTAAGCACATGCATTAAGCCCCATTTTCCTAGAGCCCGGTTCACTTGTATGTGTTGGCAGCAAGTGTTGGTCCAACACTTTCTTGCACCTGGGTGGGGGGGGGGGGGGGGTCAAGTGTCTGGTTAACTGTTGCTGCATATGTAACCAAGACATTTTTAAGTGTCCTTTCTTTGTACTTATTTGGTGCTTGAACATTCTGTCAATGACTAGATCTGCTACAATTAGATTTCGGAGACTACTGTCAAACTTAATGTGATGTTCTTGTAATTCAAGTCTATATCTCCCACATCATGTGCTCAAAGAAAAATGAATCAACATTAACTTTTGATAGTCACTTTCTTGGTGACTTTATAAACAGACAATATGTTACATATTATCTAAATCAGATTGATGGATATGGGATTTGCTGCAAAAAATTTCTTCCTGGGTTAGTTTCTATTCATACAAAGTCACAAAACTTATATGTACTTTTACATAAGATAATTTAATAGCTTAACTTGTTATTTCCACAAGCAAATATTTGCTCGCATGTTTAGTTAATATAAATCCGATTGAAAGATGCAGAAAAATCACTTTATTGTAATACGTGTATTTAAAAGAACACTTATGCTGTTAGCAACTGTCTATACAGCCCCAGTACATTTCATTCACAAATTTATCAAAATTTATCCATTGGATTTCCTAAGTAACATCATAGTGGCACATAGGGGTTACTTAGACACATGATGGTGACTTAATGGATTTACTAAGTCACACTACAGTGACACATAGTTTTTTTAAAATCACATTATGGTGACACATATATATAGGGTAACTAAGTAACATTGCAGTAACACATAAGGTTTACAAGTCTTATTATGGTGACAAATAAGGTTTACTAAGTCACTTTATGGTGACAGATAGGGTTTACTAAGTCACACTTTGGCCACACAAAAGGTTTACTAAGTCACATTACATTGACACATAAGGTTTACTAAGTCACATTATGTTGACACATAAGATTTACTAAGTCACATTATGTTGACACATAAGATTTACTTAGTCACATTATGGTAACACATAAGATTTACTAAGTCACATTATGGTAACACATAAGATATACTAAGTCACATTATGGTGACATGTAAGGTTTACTAAGTCACATTATGGTGACACATAGAGTTTACTACCAGTAAGTCACATTTTGGTGACACAAAGGGTTTACTAAGTCACATTATGGGGACACATAGGATTTCTTGGTGACATCAAGTTGACACATAGGGGTTATAGGGGTTGAAACATATGGTTTACTGTGGCACATTATGGGTAACAAAGGGTTTTATAAGTCACAATATGGTGAAACATAGAGTTTACTAATTCATATGATGGTGACACATATAATTTACTAATTCACATTATAATGACACATCGGGTTTACTTTATAGTCTCAATATATTAACAGATAGAGTTTATTTAGTCAAGGAGTGATGACTTATACTTAAAAGCAAAATCAAAATTCAGTGAACACAATGCTCACAACACTATCCATGTAAATGACTCAAATGTACATTAGAGGCTCAGCACATGTTAATAATTTCTGATTTGTCCTCTGATACCTATATAATATGAGGACTGTTATACAATATTTTAAGTTTCATGTGTAATTTAAAAAGTTCATAATACTTTAGAAAATGTCATTAATGGTTTACAGAACCACACTGATTTATGCATTTAAATAGTTTTTGTCTAAGTTATGGTTCTGGTACATTTTGTTGTTTATTTTTTGTTAGCAAACTAATAAACAGTCCCCATCGGACTGTCAGACCAAAATCAGGACTTAGTATTTGTTCTCTCTATTTATTAATTTCTGTATGGTGAACCAATTGCAGGCAGTATTTTTGGTCCAAAGACTGGGGAGCCACACATATGTCGGTATCTACGTTCATATTTGAAGCTATGGATGTGACCCTTGTCAAAAAATAACCCACTTTCATACCAAAACACACTTAAACCAACATAAAACTGTGTTTTTTCTGAGTTTTTCTTAGCGGAAGTTGGTTTTTGCTAATAAAAGTGAGTTTTATGTGCGCTAAACTGTGCTTAACTGAGTTTAAAGTTGGTTATTTTAAGAAGATGTGTGTTTAAGCGAGTTTTTTTCTGTAAGAAGTCGGTTTTTTGTGTGTCAAAAGTGAGCCTTTTTATTTATGAGTTGGTTTATGTGTGTTTAAGTGTGTCTTTTTGTTTTATAAGCAAGTATTTTACAACAGAAGTTGGTCTTTTTTTAAACAGAAGTGGGTTTAAGCGAGTTTAACTTGGTCTTTTTGTAAATAAGTTGAGAGCTGCAACGAGGCTTAAAGACTCACTTTAACACACTTTTCAACAAGTTGGTCTTTTGTTTATTAATATAACTCATCAATGAAACAATAATTCTTCAACTGGGTCTTTGTTTAATGTTTATAGCCATAAATAAAACAAGTCAATTGTAAAGGGGCTTTTTTTACAGCTTGTTTGCCATTGTCCCTATTGTACATTTGTGTGCTCCCCATAATTTTTAGGGAATTTTGGATGAAAATGGCTCTTTCAGAACATCACAGGTTCACAGATGGACAACAAGTATCACTGACAAAAACTATAACAATGGTCAAGCTTAGTTTTATACATGAAAATGAAAGAGTTTGTGTTTCACTTTGATTTTTTTCTTTATGTTTGTTTTTATTATAAACAATATCTTATGATTGTTTTATGTCTTAATTTTTTATTTTTTTTAAACAATCTCATATGATTGTTTATATTTGTTTAAAACAGTATTTACTTGTTAAATCTGCATATTTAAATAATTATGGTATTGGAAACATTATTTTGGAAATAATCTATTTATTTTTGTACATAAGTTATGCAAGATTTTGATATTTGCATATGATACCATCATATCCATTTTCTTAATTTGCAATAAAATAATAAAATGCCAAACATGACCTGTGTTACATAAACTGTCAACAAAATAACAAGACAATACCTAAAAACACCCTTATTTCACACCACTAACAATAAACAGATAACAATCTGTCAGGCATTCAGAGCTAAACAGGGTACTGATTATCTAGGGGTAGATAAGGCTACTGATGGGGTTTGCCTAGAGATAAGGCTGTGTGGAATAAGATATAAGGCTTTTGATTGGCTATTGCACTGAGGAAGTTATCTTTTTGAAAACAACAACTTTTGAAAAATAAGCTGGTGTCAGCAATTGAATATTGAGCTAAATTTAATTCAGCAACATTAATATAAAGAAGTGAAAGACTTATAATGGTAGTGTAAAATGTCTTGAAATTCTGTCAGCATGAAGTATTGTGTGATGAAAACAATGTGTTTTTTACTGCAATGTGGAAATCAATAATAAGTTGGTTGGAAAGGAGGTTGAACTGCCTGTTGTTGTTTTTGGAATACTGAAGAACAGTTTTAACAGGTTTGTATTGTCATTTCTTTACCCCTTTTTTATTTAGTTTATTGAATTAATTATGATCATTATCATATTTATGTATTGTCACTGGGAAATGTAAATGGATAAGTTATTGTATTGCAATTTAAAGGATAAACAACACATTTTGAAGCAAAAATAGATAAACTTACACATGAAAAAGTGTAAATGTTGTGTACAGTGAATAATTATGGTTGTGTTTCATGGTTATTGTCATCTAAAATTTTATTTATATCTATTTCTGGTTATTACTGAACGGATTTCTTTCCCTCATACTTAATTAGAACTTATATATTTTAATTTTGAAGGTTAAACTCTTGCCACAAGGCAAAATTGACATCGATGGGAAGATCCTTTGGAAAGAATGTGCATCATCGCCTGCCTGATGTATGGACTTTTAAACCTGGTTTTTACCCTGCACAAGCTGGCAAACTTGAGGGGACCAAGAGTGGGAAAACCTCGCCCTGTCCTTGACCAAGAAAGCTCGATTTGTTGAGAGGTAAACTATACAGGTTATTGCATTTACAATGCCACCAGACCACACAGCCAAATGAGACCACGCATCTTGGTACATTTTCAAACTGCATTTTCTACCAAACGCAATTTCTTTTAATAATTGATGAAAAGTGCTAAGTCACATGTGATCACGGGATTAAAATTTCAAAAATAAACAAACAAAAACAACAAGCAAATAACTTAAATATATTTTTATTAAAGCAACAAGATTACAATAACAGCAATATTTCATAGTTAAGTGGAACGAAAACATAACCAATCAACATGTTTGAAGAATGCCTTGCCCTTTTGAAAGTGATATGGTATTAATCCTTTGCAGATCAACTGGCATAAGAGATGCTCAAGAGGAGAAGGACACAAGCAGCATCAATGGTACAACTACGTGTCGCTCCAGCGCCCGCTTTCCAGGTATCTACCAGCTGCTTTCCAGGTCCCTCCACCCGCCAAGATCAGGTCTAATTCCCTGCACTGGCTGCTTTCCAGGTCCCCTAGCAGTCAAGGTCTCTCCAGTAGCTGCTGTGCAGGTCCCAACACCGTATGCCGTCAAGGTCCCTCCATAAGCTGAAATCCAGGTTCCTCATTCCACTGCGGTGCAGGTACCTCCAACAGCTGAGATCCAGGTCTCTGCAGCAGCTGCGGTCTAAATACTCCACCCGCAGTGGTCCATTGCGGTCAACCTTTTGCTTTAAAATCTTCCATAAATGTCTATTATTTTATAATGTATTGTAAAAATAAACTGTTTGTATAAATTTGCGGTGTACTATTTTTGTCATATAAACATAATTTTCGTACACATTGTGTTTTTTTCCCTTTTAACCACATGGGGCTTATAATGAACTGTTGTAATTGCTTCACAAAAAACATTTTTTCTAGAACATATCAGTCCAAAATTATTTTTTTTCACACTGCAAAATCCCACAAAAGGCTCACAAAAAACCTACTTTCTTAAAAAAACTCACTAAAACACTGTTAAAACCCATAAAAATCAACTTACCCAAACCCACAAATTTCTTTTGTTTTTTTCACAGATAAAATACTGTTAATAACTAGGTTTAAAGCGAGTTAAAAGCATGTTTTCACTGTGAAAAAAACTAACAAAGGCGTGCTTTCAGCTCACTTTTCGCTCACTTAAAAACCGTGTTTAGCCTGCTTATAGCTCACATAAAAAACACACTTTTTACCCACTTAAAACCAACTCCACAGACAGAAGTTGGTCTAAGCATGTTTAAAAAACCTCAAAAAACCAACTTGTAGAAAATCATACTCACTTTAAACCCACTTAAGATGGTTAAAAAACCCACTATGTTGGTTTAAAGCGAGTTAAACCAAGATTTAACTCAGAAAAAACCAAGTCGGTAAGCTAAAAAACCCAGTCGGTAAGCTAAAAGCGTGTCTGAAAAACCCGCTTTTAGCACAGTGCAAATACCGCAGAGTTAAACACAGATGCCTGAAAAAAACTCACTTTAAACCCACTTAAGACGGTTATAAAACCACTATGTTGGCTTTAAGCGAGTTAAACCAAGATTCAACTCAGATAAAACCAAGTCGGTAAGCAAAAAGTGTGTTTAAAAGACTCGCTTTTAGCTCGGTGCCAATACCGCAGGGTTAAACCCAGTTTAAAACTGGGTTATAACCGGATTTTGCTCACTTTTTTGACAAGGGGAACCCACCCAAAGCAATTGTTCAATTGTGACCCCACCCCTTTGATGTTTTAGCCTTTCAACTATCTGTATACTCAACTTTCTGAATTATGATTATTCGTTAATGAACCAAAATTTTTAATTAAATTCCTAGTCACAAGCCTTATTTTTATTGTTTAAACATAATGCAAATATTATTTATTTTTTTAATATATGACAATTATTTTGAAAATTGTCATTTTACCACACTATGAACAGGTCACTTCAAACCATTTGCATATGACATTCTTAATTCCTTTCATGATAAGTATTAATACATTTCAAGATATTGGTAAAAGTATTAATGGAAGCTACACAAAAGTTTTGTATTGGATTTCTGTTGGTATTTATAGTCTGTCTGAAATATGCATTACTTCTTTGCCATCCAGTTGTTTTAAAAGATACACTATTACAGACTGAAAGAAATCAGTGAAGCTTTCTGGCGGGAGAATCATGTGTTTTTGTCTGTTTGATTTTTGAAGCAAAATTTGAAAGGCTAAAACGTTTTGTTTTGTAATAACATGTTTTCGCCTCTGACAGAAACAGTTCAAATCTGTAAGGAAATGTATGAATGTATCCAAAGGTTATCCTATATAATACAAAACCTTTTAAATTACTTCTACTTTGTTTCTCAACAGCAGGACTTCTTCCGGCATCCTCTGTTTGCATGTTGTCAACATAAATCCTCTTTAAACAAATAATCAAAAGACATATCCTTACTCTGACACATTTGTTCTGGCAACACTCATGCGGACACTTTGCTGCTCACCTTATAAGCTCTTCACCTTCTTAGGATTATTGTTTTGACACCATGCAATAAGGCAATACCGAATAATATTTTCTAGCATGGATTGGCATGATGCAGGTAGCAAGTCTTCTGACAGGTATGGCACTTTGCACGTAAAAAAGGATAATCCCCTAACTCATTCTTGAATGGTCATTGTCAGCTCGGGTACTACTTCAATGTACCCTGGGTACTCTTAAGTATACTTAATTATACCCTTGGTACAAAATATATACTAAAACCTACCCAGCTAATTTAGACTGTACCCGAGTTTTATTCCCGCAAAAAAGACCATGTCATAAAAAGCGCTATAGAATATGAAACAAAATTCTCATCAAACGAAACCTGACCCAACATGCTTTTTGAGTTTGAGCTTTGATATCACAGAAGCCATTTTGCAAAATATTGACATAAATATGAACATTATTAATTTTGAAAAAAAGCCGACAACGAGCAATTTAGCAATTTAATTTCCAGGTACGTTTTAGTATATATTCCATACCTGTGGTACATTTTAGTATACCGGTACTTAAGATTACCAAAGGTACATTTAAGTAGTGCGCGAGTGGACAATGACCAATGGAGCCCAACTCGGCAACCTATTGTATCTGGTTTAACCCTTTGCATGCTGGGAAATTTGTCGTCTGCTAAAATGTCGTCTGCTGAATTTCTAAAATCAGCATTTTCTTTGATTTTTTTTCAAAGAATATTATCAAAATAGCAAACAGTTTGGATCCAGATGAGACGCCACGTTCTGTGGCGTCTCATCTGGATCCAAACTGTTTGCAAAGGCCTTCAAAATTCGGTTCCCGCACTGAAAGGGTTAACACAATTCCTGTCAGATGATAACAGTTCACCAATTTATATTGGATCACATGCTCCCGGATTGACAAAAAATGAATTGTAAACTGACCTTTATCTTGTAAACTGTCGTCAATCTAGCTGCACGCGTGTACAAAGACAGCACACACGAGTTCCATTTAACATGTTACAAACTCCTTGACATTCGTTTGTTATATTTAATGAACCCAAAATGTTATAATCGAATGTAACTAATGCGCTGCAGATATTTAACACAAGTTTTAATGAGAATGAATTGTTGATTACTATTGGTTGTGTATGTCCATGTTGTTTCCTAATGCATTATATATATAGTGTAATAAACGTTTAATGTAGCGTGTAGCAATGTTCTTGATTTGTAAATAACTGTTTTGTGTGATAGCTAATAAAAAGTCATGTTACTGCAATATGTCATTGTGAAAATATAAATGTACTGCAAAACCAAGAATTTTAGTTTAAAATATTTTATTGAAATTTGTTTCACTTTGCCTATGGGAAGAGATTCCCATTTCTGTAGTGCATTTTCTTTGGGATACTTTCCATTACTTTGGGTTCATCAGGAACATCCGTCTGTTTTACTAATACCCAAATTCTTGTATTTAAAAAAATAAGGCCATTGATATTGTTTTACTTTTAGTTATTTATAATTGTTTAGCTTGTGTGATAAGGGTAATTATTGACTGGATATACCTTCTCAATATATTATTGCAGTGACACTTTTTTGCCATTGTTTGTGCCAATGCATTGTTCACGTTTGCCGTATGTTTGTAATCACCGTTGTGACTTTACCTTTGCACCTAGGCACAGGGTCAACTGTGGGAGGGCGCAACTCTGGAGGTAGGTCTCTCATTATTGTCGGCTTTACTCGTGAATACATGAGACTCGGTCTGGGGAAAGAGCGCTAAATTCTTGTGCGTAAATCGTCGTCTCAGTTAAGGATAATCAAGGTAAAACTTTTTCAGCTTTTATGGATTTTTTTTTTTAAAGGAAGATTCTTCGCAAATCTCCAGTTTAATTGGAAAATGTCATACCTGATTAGCCTGTGCTTATCTGGGACGACCATTTATGCGCATGCATTTAGATCTATTTTATCAGAGCAATTCTCATAATTCTGCCTGTGTTCAAAAGATGCATTAATTGTATTCAGATTCCATTTTAAATGTGGTGCTGTTGTTGTTTTGTTTGTTAATGTGGAAATCATACTTATATTTTTTCATTTGTATATACAAACTATTTGGCTACTAATATGTCCTAAATAAAGTAGAAATCAAACATGAAATGGCACTGTATATATGGAGAAATATACTGCACTGTATATACAAATAATGCTGTATGGCACTGTATATATGCAGAAATATACTGCTACAAATAATGCTGCTTAGAGTCATGCATAAAGTATCATTTGATTTATTGTACAATTTTATATTGTGTTTAAAAGCTGAATACTATACTATGCTCTATTTCCTTGATAAAGTTAGCATGATTCATAATGATAATATCAATGTATTAGGTTTGACAATTATATTATTTTGCAAAATGCAGATGGCAAATAATAGCTTAGGTTACCTTAAAAAGTTGTTTAAACATTACACATTGGATTTTTTTTTTTATTGGTCTATTAAATAAAATGTATTGTACATAGATTCTTTCTTTTTTTTCTGAAATACTAAACATATTATGGCCATAGCTTTTATCAGTAGACTGTAGTATCTTTTTATATTGTATAAAACTATAAAGGATTACTTCATTTTCATCTTTCTGTCTATGTTAAATTTAAGAGTGTTGTTTTTGTAATCAGATCAGCTTTTGAATGTCCCTAATGGTGGTCCGCCTAGCCGACGGGGTATGTTTAGTTGCCATGGCAATATTCCATCCTGTACAAACCAAGTCTGCCCTTCTCCACTTCAGATTGTTCTAGTCTACACTAGTCGCCTCTTCCTAAACTTATTTGTCGATCTTTAATGGGCTGGGCTTATTGTTGCCTTACTCTGTAAGGCGTTTGTAATTTATTATATTTTTTATTAATAACAGTTTGTAGTAGCAAATAATTTTCATTTCAAGTATTCATATTTATAAATTAAATTTTACTTAATAACTTATGTATATTAACACAATTATTAATTTACTTGTTAATGAGTAGTTTTAAAATAGAAAGAAATGAAATCTTTCAGAAATTATAAAAAATGTTTTAGTTTATGTGGTAATATATGTGATTAAATCTTGATTCTTTTTGGTTTAATTTTCTCGCGCTTTGGTAACTGGATGACTCTTGCATGCATCATTAAAATGCTGCATGTATTTGTGATATCAGGATGGTTTGTGTAAACAATGCATCATTAAAATGCTGCATGTATTTGTGATATCAGGATGGTTTGTGTAATCAATGCATCATTAAAATGCTGCATGTATTTGTGATATCAGGATGGTTTGTGTAAACAATGCATCATTAAAATGCTGCATGTATTTGTGATATCAGGATGGTTTGTGTAAACATGTGATAATTGGAATGGGTATGCAGTTATATTGCATGCAATTATAACACAGATCCTCGATAGACTGAATGCTATGATAGCATGAAATTTACAACTTCTGTAAGACTGAATGCTATGATAGCATGAAATTTACAACTTCTGTAAGACTGAATGCTATGATAGCATGAAATTTACAACTTCTGTAAGACTCAATGCTATGATAGCATGAAATTTACAACTTCTGTAAAAAAAAATGGGCTCTAAATGAATTCAAAAGTTCATGTATGGTCCAACATTATTTCTTTCAGTATTGGTTTTATCTCAGTTTATATTCTTTGTTGTCTGATAATAGTAAATTTATTCATATTTCACGATATTTCCGCATTAATGTTTTATATTATGATGCATCGTTTTAATGCGCAATCCTTTACCACATAGCATTCCAATGGTATAAGGTCATTGTTCCCATAAAAGTAGTTGCATTGAGGTTAGACAGCCTCTTAAGGCCCTGGTCTTTAGAGAAAACTTTACCAAAATGGTTTAAGTCTATAAATCCATAAGACTCTTTTGCTATTCAGTTTAAAGGTTTAAAGGTATTAACATTTACCCATAAATTTTATAAATATTGATAACAATGATTAATTTTCTATATGATTTTGAGCAGAAAAAACATAGGATTTCACAATAAATGTCTTTCAGAAGTTATATTTAATTAAACTTAAATTAAGATTTCCATAAGAACTTTATGCAAACGAGTCCAGAGATTTCTTTACAGTACATGATCAAAGGTTATTATCCTATCACCTTAGTTGTATGCTCAAAATCTAAAGGTCAATGCAATAGTCATACATATAATTATATTCACTTGTGTATTTTATGTAAAAACAGCAGTTTAAATAATTGGTTGAGAGGCTACATCATACCATGGCAAATCGTTCGGCTATCTAGTTCCTTTATGCGATTATGAAAATAATTGGGTTGGTCCGAAGAGTATGTGTATAAATGTAACTGTAATTCTTTAAGTGTATTATACATATACTTTCACATATATTGTATGTGAATATATAATGCAAAATACCACACTGATTTACCAACTAATTAAATGAATCTTAATGTACACATATCGGCATCAATACTTTTGGTGCAAAACAAATTTAAAGCTTTATTCACAGTTGAACAATTTCCATTTTAAAAATCTGTATAACTAGTAGAAAACC
The DNA here is from genome assembly GCF_020536995.1 of Dreissena polymorpha. Taxonomy (NCBI): domain Eukaryota; kingdom Metazoa; phylum Mollusca; class Bivalvia; order Myida; family Dreissenidae; genus Dreissena; species Dreissena polymorpha. The sequence goes on from NC_068362.1 coordinate 6,369,005, forward strand.
ATTTAAAAAAAGTTAACTTGAAGCTGTTGAATATATATTGAATACTAAAAGACTAACATTTATTTAAAACTATTTAGTCTTTTGATATTTAAATTCTAATGAGTATTAATAACTTACAAGTTTATGATATTATTGTATGTTATTTTTTTAAGTAAATTAACTCCAATTAAAGGCCAGTTATTAACAAAAAGGAAAACATTAACATTAAGAACACATAATTGTTCAGCTGACTTTAATTAAATTTATGTACTTAATACGATGATACAACTATTTTTCTTAACCTAAATGAATCTTTGGCTGAAAAAACTAATCGGAATGCTTGAAATTTGTCTCCTTTTTTTAGTATATTTGAGTGAAATAAAGCGTTTTATGACAATATCACAGTCCTGTAGAACCTGAAAACTGGGCTTAATGCAATTGTGTGTAAAGTGTTGTCCCAGATTAGCTTGTTCTGTCCACACAGGCTAACCATGGACAACACTTTCCACTTTTATGGAATATTGTGTTTAAAAAGGACTTCCTCTTCCTTTTAACAAAAATTCCATAAAAGTGGAAATGACTTCCATGTCGTAGGTCAACACTATATGCACATGCAAAAAGCAAAGTTTTTCCAGACCTCATATCATGGCATGCTTCTCACTTTTTGCTTGGGAACTTACAGCCTCTCTGGCCCCGGACGCAAAGGGCAAGAAAGGGGGCAAGCCAGTAAAGGGGCAGGGGAAGGCTACTGCACAGGAGCTGGAGGTGAGTTGGAACCCCTTGGCCTTTCCAATACAAGGCTTCTCAACATATGAGTCGTGTTCTGAGAAAACTGGGCATAATGCACGTGCGTAAAGTGTCTTCCCAGATTAGCCTGTGCAGACCGCACAGGCTAATCAGGGACGACACTTTCCGCTTTAATGGTATTTTTCGTTTAAAGGAAGTCCCTTTTTACCAAAAATCTAGTAAAAGCAGAAAGTGTCGTTCCTGATTAGCCTGTGTAGGCTGCCCAGGCTAATCTGGGAAGACACTTTACGCACGTGCATTATGCCCGGTTTTCTCAAAATGCGACTCATATTTTTATATCAGTTCAATATCTTCTGAAATTTTTACCAGCCATTTGGTATGTGAACTGACTATTTCCTTAAGGGAAACCTTTTGAAACGTCTAGAAGTCTCATTGTTTGCTTTTTTTTCAGACCTCAGACAGTCCAGAGTTCATCAATCCACTTCTGGAGGGTGGTGATGTTATTGATGGCCAGCTATGGGTCGCAGGCAACCGAGTGCTTATCAACCTTAATCTCTCTAGTAGGTTACATGCTTTCCACCTTTTGACAGAGTAACACTGTTGAACTCTTCTCCACTTAGATAAGTATTTTCAAGCATTTGTAGTCTATTTCAAACTTAAATTTAATTAAAGAACTTTCTTACTAGATTCAAGTTTTAAAGACTTTATATCAAACCCTTAGATACTGATGAGCTGCAAACAGCATAAAACCTTAACAGACTGCGAGTAAGTCGCACACTGTTCTGGTTTCATGCTGTTAGCACATAGCCATTTTCAGTCGGAAAGGTTTTATTCCATTAATTCTATCAAGTATGTTACCAGCTTTTGATGTTATTATGTCTCAAATTGTTAACATAGTCGTCCTGTAAATGTACATTCATACTTTATCGATTGCTTTTGACCTACATTCCATTAATTCAAGGAATTTATTTGAGTACATTATTAATGTACATGCTGAAAGATAAATAGATATATGATAACAGATATTCTAAATGTTAAATAAAAAAAGATTGAGGTATATTCATAACCAATTAATTGAAGAACATTCAAAAGCCATGGATTGTAGTACATTCATAAGCAATTCATTCTTCTTAAGTTAAATTAAACTTTACCCTTTACTGAATTAGCAGTAAATTTAGTTGGCAATTATTAATAGTCTGGCCAGGCAAGCTTGTAGATCTACATATCCAAATAACAAGAGCTCTCTTCTTCGCCTGGCCCAGCCACATAAGTTGTGCGGAGATTGGTCATGAAATGTTGTAACTGGCCTTTCTCCCTCTACCTTTGATCCAAGTAAGGAAGTGGTCAGTAACTGGCATATATATATGTTCTTTTAGTACTGGTTCACCCGCTTCCCCAGGAAGTGTCAGCAGGTAAACTGACAGCAGCATTATCACTGAAATACTGTTAAAAAAATCAGAAGAAAAAAACAACTACATAAAACACCAAATATAAAAGATATAGTAACTTTTTATGTCCCCCACCCACTTTAGTGGGGGACATATTGTTTTTGCCCTGTCTGTCTGTTGGTCTGTTGGTCTGTTTGCTCCAACTTTAACATTTGCAATAACTTTTTCAATATTCAAGATAGCAACTTGATATTTGGTATGCATGTGTATCTCATGGAGCTGCACATTATGAATGGTGAAAGGTCAAGGTCATCCTTCAATGTCAGAGGTCAAATATATGTGGCCAAAATCGCTCATTTTATGAATACTTTTGCAATATTGAAGATAGCAACTTGATATTTGGCATGCATGTGTATCTCATGGAGCCGCACATTTTGAGTGTAAAAGGTCAAGTTCAAGGTCATCCGTCAAGGTCAAAGGTAAGAAAATAAATAAAAAAATCAAAGCAGCGCAGAAGGGGACATAGTGTTTCTTACAAACTCATTTCTTGTTTTTTCGTACAATAAGCCTGAAACATAAACACAATTTAAGCCTATTTGTATTGCAGGGAACAATGTGGGCGAGCACGGTCTATCTGCGCTGTTGACGGCCTTGAAATACCAGCGAAGTATTGTCATGGACAGTCACAGCAGCGGCACAGGGCTCATGAGGCTGCTAGTTGGGGTAAGTCACTGGGGGCACAGGGCTCATGAGGCTGCTAGTTGGGGTAAGTCACTGGGGGCAAAGGGCTCATGAGGCTGCTAGTTGGGCTAAGTCACTGGGGGCACAGGTCTCATGAGGCTGCTGGTTGGGGTTAGTCACTGGGGGCACAGGGCTCATGAGGCTGTGGGTGTTATAAGTCACTTGGGTCACTGGGCTCATGAGGCTGCTAGTTGGGGTAAGTCACTGGGGGCACATGGCTCATGAGGCTGTGGGTGTGGTAAGTCACTGGGGGCACAGGGCTCATGAGGCTGCTAGTTGGGGTAAGTCACTGGGGGCAAAGGGCTCATGAGGCTGCTAGTTGGGGTAAGTCACTGGGGGCACAGGGCTCATGAGGCTGCTATTTGGGGTAAGTCACTGGGGGCACAGGGCTCATGAGGCTGCTAGTTGGGGTAAGTCACTGAGGGCACAGGGCTCATGGGGCTGCTTGTTGGGGTGAGTCACTGGGGGAACAAGGCTCATGAGGCTGCTAGTTGGGGTAAGTCACTGGGGGCACAGGGCTCATGAGGCTGCTAGTTGGGGTAAGTCACTGGGGGCACAGGACTCATGAGGCTGCTAGTTGGGGTAAGTCACTGGGGGCACAGGGCTCATGAGGCTGCTAGTTGGGGTAAGTCACTGGGGGCACAGGGCTCATGAGGCTGCTAGTTGGGGTAAGTCACTGGGGGCACAGGGCTCATGGGGCTGCTAGTTGGGGTGAGTCACTGGGGGCACAGGGCTCATGAGGCTGCTGGTTGGGTTCAGTCACTGGGGACACAGGGCTCATGGGGCTGCTAGTTGGGGTGAGTCACTGAGGGCACAGGGCCCATGAGGCTGCTGGTTGGGTTAAGTCACTGGGGGCACAGGGCTCATGAGACTGCTGGTTGGGGTAAGTCACTGGGGACACAGGGCTCATGAGACTGCTAGTTGGGGTAAGTCACTGAGGGCACAGGGCTCATGAGGCTGCTAGTTGGGGTAAGTCACTGGGGGTACAGGGCTCATGAGGCTTCTAGTTGGGGTAAGTCACTGAGGGCACAGGGCTCATGAGGCTGCTAGTTGGGGTAAGTCACTGAGGGCACAGGGCTTATGAGGCTGCTAGTTGGGGTAAGTCATTGGGGGCACAGGGCTCAGGAGGCAGCTAGTTGGGGTAAGTCACTGGGGGCACAGGGCTCATGAGGCTGCTAGTTGGGGTAAGTCACTGGGGGCACAGGGCTCATGAGGCTGCTAGTTGGGGTAAGTCACTGGGGGCACAGGGCTCATGAGGCTGCTAGTTGGGGTAAGTCACTGGGGGCACAGGGCTCATGGGGCTGCTAGTTGGGGTGAGTTACTGAGGACACAGGGCTCATGAGGCTGCTGGTTGGGTTAAGTCACTGGGGGCACAGGGCTCATTGGGCTGCTAGTTGGGGTAAGTCACTGAGGGCACAGGGCTCATGAGGCTGCTAGTTGGGGTAAGTCACTGAGGACACAGGGCTCATGAGGCTGCTAGTTGGGGTAAGTCACTGGGGGCACAGGGCTCATGAGGCTGCTAGTTGGGGTAAGTCACTGAGGACACAGGGCTCATGAGGCTGCTAGTTGGAGTAAGTCACTGAGGACACAGGGCTCATGAGGCCGCTAGTTGGGGTAAGTCACTGAGGACACAGGGCTCATGAGGCTGCTAGTTGGGGTAAGTCACTGGGGGCACAGGGCTCATGAGGCTGCTTGGGGTAAGTCACTGGGGGCACAGGGCTCATGAGGCTGCTAGTTGGGGTAAGTTACTGGGGGCACAGGGCTCATGAGGCTGCTGGTTGGGGTCAGTCACTGGGGGCACAGGGCTCATGGGGCTGCAAGTTGGGGTGAGTCACTGGGGGCACAGGGCTCATGAGGCTGCTGGTTGGGTTAAGTCACTGGGGGCACAGGGCTCATGAGGCTGCTAGTTGGGGTAAGTCACTGGGGGTACAGGGCTCATGAGGCTGCTAGTTGGGGTAAGTCACTGAGGACACAGGGCTCATGAGGCTGCTAGTTGGGGTAAGTCACTAAGGACACAGGGCTCATGAGGCTGCTGGTTGGGGTAAGTCACTGGGGGCACAGGGCTCATGAGGCTGCTAGTTGGAATAAGTCTCTGGGGACACAGGGCTCATGAGACTGCTAGTTGGAGTAAGTCACTGGGGGCACAGGGCTCATGAGGCTGCTAGTTGGGGTAAGTCACTGAGGACACAGGGCTCATGAGGCTGCTAGTTGGGGTAAGTCACTTGGGGCACAGGGCTCATGAGGCTGCTGGTTGGGGTAAGTCACTGGGGGCACAGGGCTCATGAGGCTGCTAGTTGGAATAAGTCACTGGGGACACAGGGCTCATGAGACTGCTAGTTGGAGTAAGTCACTGGGGGCACAGGGCTCATGAGACTGCTAGTTGGAGTAAGTCACTGGGGGCACAGGGCTCATGAGGCTGCTGATTGGGGTAAGTCACTGGGGACACAGGGCTCATGAGGCTGCTGGTTGGGGTAAGTCACTGGGGGCACAGGGCTCATGAGGCTGCTTGTTGGAATAAGTCACTGGGGACACAGGGCTCATGAGACTGCTAGTTGGAGTAAGTCACTGGGGGCACAGGGCTCATGAGGCTGCTAGATGGGGTTAGTCACTGGGGACGCAGGGCTCATGAGACTGCTAGTCGGAGTAAGTCACTGGGGGCACAGGGCTCATGAGGCTGCTAGTTGGGGTAAGTCACTGGGGACACAGGGCTCATGAGGCTGCTGGTTGGGGTAAGTCACTGGGGGCACAGGGCTCATGAGGCTGCTAGTTGGAGTAAGTCACTGGGGGCACAGGGCTCATGAGGCTGCTAGTTGGAGTAAGTCACTGGGGGCACAGGGCTCATGAGGCTGCTGGTTGGAGTAAGTCACTGGGGGCACAGGGCTCATGAGGCTGCTAGTTGGGGTAAGTCACTAGGGTCGCAGGGCTCATGAGGCTGCTAGTTGGGGTAAGTCACTGGGGACACAGGGCTCATGAGGCTGCTAGTTGGGGTAAGTCACTGGGGACTCAGGGCTCATGAGACTGCTAGTTTGAGTAAGTCACTGGGGGCACAGGGCTCATGAGGCTGCTGGTTAGGGTAAGTCACTGGGGACAAAGGGCTCATGAGGCTGCTGGTTGGGGTAAGTCACTGGGGGCACAGGGCTCATGAGGCTGCTAGTTGTGGTAAGTCACTGGGGGCATAGGGCTCATGAGGCTGCTAGTTGTGGTAAGTCACTGGGGGCATAGGGCTCATGAGGCTGCTAGTTGGAGTAACTCACTGGGGGCAAAGGGCTCATGAGGCTGCTAGTTTGGTTAAGTCACTGGGGGCACAGGGCTCATGAGGCTGCTAGTTGGGGTAAGTCACTGGGGGCACAGGGCTCATGGGGCTGCTAGTAGGGGTAAATCACTGGGTGTATGAAGCTTCTATGATTTACATCATTGTTAACAGGGTTTCAAAATCAAAAAGGAATTTGTTTGAACATCCTCTAAAATCAATATGAAAATGCATTTAAAATGGGGAAATAATACTGTCACTGTTATAAAAATGTATTGGGAAAGGTTATTATTGTACTGAAAATATTACAAAAAATAAATTTAGAAGGTGAAATAGAAAATTGTGTTTGATAAAATCACTTTAATGATGGCTTTTCTTAGTTTGATGCAGCATTCCTTATTCACTAAATATAGTCTTTTTTATTATTTATGAATAACATGTTTGGTTGGTATTTAAAAAATTACTTGACAATAATAGCTATTTGTTTTGTTTTGCTTCACAGCGAAGCAGACACGAACTGAATAGCCTCAGCAAGCTGCGCCGGGAACACGAGCAGGAGCTGGTACACACGATCAACGACTACATGCTTCCCAAGGACCCCTTCTACAAGCCTCCACCCGCCACGCCCGATGTCACTGACTCTTAATTGATAACTGATACTCAACTTTCTTGAATTATTACAAAACATTTTACCGTTTTTCAAGAATGTATAAGATGATAACGTTTCCACTCTAAAATTATTTATTATTCTTTTTTCGTTTGTTTAAAAAATATAATTCTGAGTATCTTGATATCACAATATAACCAGCCACGCCCTTTGTTAATGCCTTTTAATTGATACTCAACTGACTTTGAATATTACAAAATAAAAACTTGCACATGTTTTCAAGACTTTTTAAGATGATTACTTTTGCACTCAAAAATTGTTATTTTTGTGTTAGTTCAAAATATATTTTTCTAGGGAACTTTATATCACCATATTAATACAAAGATGATAAATACAACTTAAGAGTTTACCCAGTTTCAAGACTTTATGTTGAAAATTAATAGTGCCAATACAGTGACTATAGGTATTACTTTTACCTTAGTTCAACATAATTAATTTGAAAGGACCTCTATAACTCCATAGTATTAAAGGTAAAGGATCCAAGTCTATTTGTTTTCTTTAACTGGTTTTAACAGATTTTATTCACAAGGACCTTTATAATACAGGACCATAATGGTACATGGATTTAAATTTCCAGGTAGAATTGAACCCGTATTCTTTCCAGGAACCTTTCTTTTGCATAAGCATTTGAGTCTGATTTAACAAATTGTTACTGATCAATATTTAAGTTGTTATGTAAAGAGCGACTTACAATTATTCGTATTTATCTCTGTGATATTTTTGTGATTATTTTTTGTATGTTTGAATTCTATTTCAAATGTTTCAAATGATTAAAAAAAATAAATAATTCAATTACCATTTCTTATTAATCCTTACTTTATCAGACAAGTTTGTGTTTATATACATTGCCCTTAACTATCTAGCGCCAAGGTAGATTGTACAAAACTGAGCTGCTTGCTAGAAGATAAAACATTCGTTTTAAATCTAAAGGAAGATGTGTCTGTCTACAAAGGTAGGCATAGATTTTACACTGATCTTCAATTAGGCTTTATTGGCCATTGTCGCACGGGTACTACTTAAAAGTACCCAGGGTATTGTTAAGTATACTGAAATGTCACATTGGTTTGTATTCAAAGCACTAAATAAAGTTTTAAACATGATGAACACCATCTACCGTAAGTATGAATATACGTTTATTCTGCCTCTGTTGCAAACATTGACCAAATAAAGAAGGGTCGAATAAACTACTTGATATCCAGCAACCGTACGTATGTATTCCTACGCGCCGATTAACATGTGCTAGTATTTGACCTTCTGGATCTGGATAGGTACGCCGAAGATACCAATGCTGGCTTTTACTCGACGGAAGTGAGTGCGCGATTTGACACTATTGATGTTGGAATACACTGGTGGTGAAAGTTTCTATTGTTTGAGAATTTACGATACCGTCACTAAGTTTATTCCAGTCAGACACAGTTCTAACAAAGAAAGAATTTTTAAAGGTATTGGTTGTTTCTGGAATTAGTTGAAAGCACTGAGAATAATTGTTCACTTGATTGCACACTATGTTCTGATGTCCATAGTCCTCGTATTTATTAGACCTGATTGTACGTTTAGGCCTTATTGTCTTACGTTAGTGTTTAATTGGGATGGCTGGTATATGTGCCCTTTCACCACCTTGTACAAGAGCGTCAGCCTGTGGGCTCGTCGTCGGTCTTGGAGTGGTGGGAGGTCCAGCTTTTGAAGCATGTCTGTGACACAGCCCGGCTGTCTGGAGCAGTAGTTCCTGGTGATGAACCTTGCGGCTGGACGCTGGACACGCTCTAGGCGGTCGATGTCTGTTTGGTGGAATGGATCCCATACGACACTGGCGTAGTCAAGTTTGGACCGAACAAGTGCTAGGTACGCTTTTTTACGGCATTTTAAAGGGCAGTGTCTAAGGTTTCTTCTGAGGAATCCAAGAGTGGCGTTTAGTCGTTTTGTAATATTGGCCATGTAGGTTTTCCATTCCATGTCTTCTGATAAAGTAATACCAAGGTAGGAGTTATCTTGAACTCTTTTGAAGATTTCGTCGTTGATGTTGTAGAAGAAACTTGATTTGTGTTTATAACTAAGAAGGTAGCATTTCTTTGCATTGAATTCCATCCCCCAGTCGTTGGCCCATTTCTGAAGATTGTCTAGGTCCTTCTGGAGAATTTCATTGTCTTTATATGATGTTGTATATCTGGAGAGAAGGTCATTTACAAAGATATAGAGTCGGATGTGTGACTTCGCCCTCTGGTAGGTCGTTTATGTGGCACAGGAATAACAACGGTCCTAGCACTGTCCCTTGAGGAACTCCGGAGCCTACTGGTACTTGTTGAGACTTCTTCCTCTTAACAACCACACGCATTTCTCGGCGGGTGAGGAAGTTTGATATCCAGGATGGAAGGTTTCCTCGGATTTCGTAGTTCTCATGTTTCAGTAGCATCCGTCTATGTGAAACCGTGTCGAAGGCGGTGCTGAAGTTCAGGATGATGGTATCGACTTTTATTTTGGTCGTAATAGTTAAGGAGTTCGTGAGTGGTTACTGTGGGTTTCGCAGGAATATCCAGAGCGGAATCCGTGATTTAGCGAGGTGAGGACTTTGTGTTTGTCAAGGTCGTTCAATATGTGGTGGCAGTGATGTGCTCGTGAAGTTTGGAGGTGACACTGGTAAGCGATACAGGACGGTAATTCTCCGCTGCGTGACGGTCTCCCTTCATGTAGACTGGTGCAATTGCATCCTCCAATCTTTCGTCAGTTCTCCGGAGTTGATGAATTACTGGCTGATATCGGTAATAGCTGGGGCTAGTTCCGTAGCACAGGTCTTGAGAACTCTGTTAGGGACTTCATCAGGACCACCAGCTTTGTTGACATTCAGGTTCTTAAGCAATTTGTGTAACCCTTCTTGACCAATCACTAGTGTAGGGATGTTTTCTGATACATGGCCTGAGAGTACTGGTGTCTGTTGAGAGTTATCATCCTTGGTAAAAACTGATTGAAATTGATCCCAGTTCCCAGTTGGCTTTGGAAAACACGTAACAACGTCTGGGCGATCTGTAAGCGTAGAACGGTTTGGTATCTGAGCCATCAACGACTATGTCATGGTCTGAGATCCCAGGAGAATAGGAAATGGATTTTATGAGTGAGGGATTTGACGTTAAAATGAGATCCAGGAGGAGGAGGGTGTTCTCCCTGGTTGGTTTGTCGTGTACTTGTGTAAGGTTGAGGTCGGCAGATATGTTAAGGGGCGCTTGTTGAATTTTTTTGTCCTGGGCATTGTTTATCACGGCTAGGTTCACCCAGTCGATGTCAGGGCAGTTGAAGTCCCCCGCGACGACCATTTGACGGTTCTGGTTTTAATTGCTTGGGAATACATCGCTTGATTGGACAGCGTCTGAGGTTGAGGTTTTCCAGGTTTGATCCCCTTAAGCCAGGATTCGGCCCCGAACACTATGTCCGGCTTGGAATATTGTAAGGCTGCCTGTAGATCAGAGCTCTTCCCAAGTCTTCTGCAATTAACATTCATAAAGCGGAGGTTTTTTTTGTCGGAGACGCAGTGGAGAGATGAAGTATTCGTCTTTGATGTACTGGAAGAGGATAGATGTCTGGGTGCCCTGGAGGTACTATGTATATCAGCTGGGCTACTGACATGCAGCGGGCTAAATACAGAGGTCGAGGAAAATGAGTCTATAGTTGATTTTTGCTGAGATAATGAGTGGAATATGTTTGACGTGCTTAGTTCGTAGCTGTGAAAAGTGAAGCTTGTAATGTTGATGCTGTCGCATTTACAGAAGAGTGGTCAGCCACTGGATGTGGGAGTGCTTTGCTAGTAGTCATGGTTCGATACACGACTTGCGGTGCCAAATATCACAACCGTCACAGCAAAAGGCATCAAAGTGTTCCCACTTGACAGGCAAGTCACAAAGACCGCATGAGTAGATTTGTGAGTTTTTGACTGGGCCTGGGTTGGATTCAATGTCGCCACATCAGGAGAAGCGAAAGAAAAAAGGCTTTGTTCCTGTCAGAATCAACAAAGTGGTACCTTTGTTTCATGGTTCTGGCAGATAGGCCGACGAGGAACGACGATATATGCTTATGAGATGGGGAGTTTTTCGTCTGGCAACAACTGATGATGAAAAGAGTTGCTAGCAATGCACTAGGTGTATTCATGAAACGTTGCAAACTGCTTTTCGGCTCATGTTCATGCCTGGTGGGTGGGGTATGTAAAAAGGTGGCTTCCAGGCACGAACCAGCACAGTTGTAACACTTACAGGCCATAGGGGACTAATTAGACTTACAACCAGTGTATATACGCGTTATTAGGCCGAAACACGCGTAAGAAGTAATTAAAAATAAATAGATTTGATGAAAGAAAATCGGTAAAAAACACGCGACTTTTCCTTCTCGCATGCGCACACTTTACAAAATGTACATGCGAAGTTCCTGAAAAATGTTTTGTCAAAAAAAGATAGTAAAAGTTATAGAAAAAATGTGTATTAAATTCAAGTAAACATATGGCAATGGAGAAATCAATTTTGCCTGTAAATTTATTTATTCATAACCTTTAATATACTGCGTTTTTTCACTCTGGATCAGTAGACGATTTATGCCTATCTTACGATATTCTGGTTCCCGTCGTACTACTACAAAGTGTCAGGGGCAGGTAATCCAGACTAATCTTACGGAGGAATCCGAGATAGCCGATGTATAACGAATGGGCGTTTCTTTATGTAAATAGAAGGTTACACTCCACTAATACACACTTATTTTCAATCGTCTGCAATTGATTTTATTTTTCTATGAAATATCATTAAATCGAACAAACTAACACTATATTTGAATGAAAATCCTTATCCTTATTTGCAGGCGCATTGTTAATATTAAAAATTTCTCAGTTTATATGAAATATTTCATCGTGTGTCATTTCACTTTTCATCCGTTTTCACAGACAATCGTTTCAGTCCACGACCTTGAACTTGAACACGAATTTTATTTATTTTATTTTGATGTTGCATTTTTTTCCATTTCTAACAATAAACATATCATATTTTCAATTTTTATTTCTTCTAATATTTTCAATAGAAAAGTATTAAAAGAAACAGTTTGTGTAGAACTATTTTTTCGTGACACAATCGGTAGTTATTCGATCGTCAGGAATAGTTTGTACATGTTGGAGGCCCGACTTGAATAATTACTATGTTATGTCAATTAATCGTTTGTCTTTGAACAGATGTGTTAATGACATAATTTAAAATGAAGCAGGATAAATCGAATACATGGTTGGTGCCGAGATGGAGAATATTTATCTATTAGCTAAAGCTCGCCCTATTTTCTTTTTCAAAGCCTCACCGGATAAACTTTCTCCATCTCGGCACCAATCATGTATTTTCTATATATACTTTTACTGAACGACTTAGACCAACAATGATGTTACATTTGATAATATGAGAACAGTGTTGCTTTACACAGGGACCTATGCGTTTGTATAGGTCCCTGCTTTACATACTTATTCATTGGACATTGACCATCTGTTTGGGGGAAATCTATATACTTTTAAATGAAAACCTTTAAGCATTAATCTCTCGCTAAAATTTCTTACGATGAAACTTGAGGCCCCATATAAATATATGCAGTACATGTGCTAGGTTAAACGATTAAAAAATAAGATCAATAACTGAGAACATGCATCAAGATTACCAGTAACTTGGGATATAATTGTTCATATACATGTATTTTCTTATTTTTTTCATTAGGAACGCCGTTTCGATATGTTTTTAGTAGAATTCGTTCTTAAACGACATCCTATTTATGGTAAAAGTTTGGGTTAATTTCGGATATTGATGATTGGTCATATTCAGTCGACTCACATTAACTCCTCAACCCCCTCCCTCCCGATCTCTGGCCCCCTCCTGATCACTGGGATATAAGTCGTCCGTTTGTACTCTGCGCAATATGCAGCCAATGCACATTGGCTTATTACCCTTATTTTAGAGAAGATTGATTCGAGTTATTCCAGACATTAAAAGTATATCTCAATCGAAATGTAAATCAATATGTTGCTACATATGAAATGGCATATAAGTAGTTTTGAGCATAAGAATAGTTACGCGTAAAAAGAATTACATTTAAGTAGTAATATATTTGATAGTAAAAACTAAGAAAATGACTTCTGACGCCGCTTGAGTACAGCATGGCGGCAGCTGAGAGCAATTTTTCTTGCTTTTTGTCAAAGAAGTTTTTTTTAGTTTGATTGGTTGGGATTTCATGTACATTTTATATAATTCACCAATCATTGTGTGTGTGTGTGTGTGTGCGTGTGTGTGTGTGTGTGTGTGTGTGTGTGTGTGTGTGTGTGTGTGTGTGTGTGTGTGTGCGTGCGTGCGTGCGTGCGTGCGTGCGTGCGTGCGTGCGTGCGTGCGTGCGTGCGTGCGTGCGGGCATGTGAGTGTGTGTGTGTGTGTGAGTGTGTGTGTGAAGTTTTAGCTGTCATTAATGAAGATTGTACACAATATTTCTTTGTCTGTTTTACGGAAGTTGTCAAAATATTTAACACTTGTATATTTATCTTGTTTTTACTTTTCTAAATACATTATTAACTATATAAACCATTCGTACTTTATCTTTGGGTTTGAACTTACCTAAAGTGACAGTAAAAACTGTATCAACATTTTATTATAACTGTTTGTGCAAATTTTCCCAATAAAGTGTTGTACTTAACCAATATGCACTTTAAGATAATTATTTAATTTACATGCTGTTGAAATGCCAACCAAGCACACAGACCTAAACAATTAACAAACAACACTATAGGGACATGATCGGCATATTTATCAAGGTAAAAGTGCATGTTCGAAAAACAAATACATTAGTAAAGATTCTTTGAACTTTGCATCGTATATTTGTTCATTGAAATGCACCAATATCATAAATCAACCTGGTCAGTACAGTTGGCATATGCTTATGCCCATTAATGGATGGGGCAGGTTAACTAAATAGCATATCAGATTGAACAATATTAAATTAATTTCTTTATTAGTAAACAAATGTGTTACTTAGTAACTTTGTCACGTCGCTCTTTAAATCCACGCTATATAAGAGGGGAGGTGTGAAGACATTAACATTATGAGAGCAGTTTAGGCTAAACACAACCATGAGGACGTCATTTGCTTTACTTCTGGCAGTATTGGCCGTGAGCGCAGGTTAGATTCGTTATGCCTTTAAGAAAAATGCATGTTAAAACAGTTTCTAGTTTAAAAGATTAATGAGATTTTTGTACTAAGTGTGTAATATAAATATAAATTGATTTCATTGTTTATTATTATCAGTATTATTAATTATTATCATTTGATTAATGATACTGATAATAATTTGCGTGTTTATGTTAAATCGCATGACAAATTTTCGTATTTTTAGAGCATAATATATTCGAAAAAAAATCATTTGGTCAACATCCTAAGGTAAATGATATTTAAATGTCTTGTCTTTTGAACTTGAGCGGATGTAGCTTAAGTTTCATTTTGTATATATCTGAGGACCGCGGGAAATTTCGATTGGTCGTAAAAATTAAAATATTACAAATATCAACACCTTTTTCATTGTTTGATCATGATGATAAGGGTGTTTTGTCTTACTTTTTAATAATCGAGTCTGTTCTTCTTCTCGGTCTTCTCTTGATGATTACTCTAGAATATCTTACATCCTACACCATATGATCTATACTTGAGGAAAGAATAACTTTGGACGCAAGAACGGGCCATGCCATGCCTTATTATTTAGATTTGCTCAAAGGACCCAACATACCGTATGGGTTATAGTGCAAACACCTGCCCGCCCGCTCCACAAATTATTGAATGTGCTAGAGTGCTTATAAAATGTTTAAACACTGGCTATGTTGATGTAAACAGTCTAAAACAACAACCTATCAAAAGGCAGATAGAATAAAACAACTGTGGGTATTTGGAATGTATATATAGAAACATGTCGCACTACTTCATCGCAGTTAAGTATTGATTTAGTGAGGCATATCCTCCATAATGTTCATCTAAGAGGTATATCCGAATATTGCTACTGAATCCTGCTTTCGCAAACAGACATAACGTTTGTCATACTTGTCGTAAATGTTAATATCGATGTTTATTAACATATAATTAATATTACGGTATCCATATTTGTTCAGTTTCCGGCGCTAACAAAAAAAGCGGATACCGCTACAGGCGCGTAAACAGTGGAGGACTAGGTGGTGGTGGATACGAGGGTAGCTACAACGGAGGTGGATATGGTGGAGATAATGATGGTGGATACGGAGGAAGCTACGGTGGAGACGACAGTGGTCGATATGGTGGAGGTTATGATGGTGGATACGTACGAGGCTACGGTGGCCTCTCTGGTGGTGGAAACGGAGGCTTTGGTGGAGAGCTAAGCTCTGGAGGTTTAGGTGGCAGGCGCTTTGGAGGCTTCAACGGAAAGAATGGGTGTTATGGTGAACACTGCGCCTTTGGCGGAGGCAGTGGTGGATTCCTAGGTGGCTACGGTGGTGGAATTGGCGGTGGATACGGGTCTGGCAACGGAGGCGATTACGGTGTGGGAGTTGATTATAATGGTGGTTATGGTGGTGCAAACGGAGGCAATAACGGTTTCGGAGGTAGTTTAGGTGGTGCAAACGGAGGCAGTAACGGTTTGGGAGGTGGTTTGGGTGTCGGAAACGGAGGCGGTAACGGTTTGGGAGGTAGTTTGGGTGTTAAAAACGGAGGCAGTAACGGTTTGGGAGGTGGTTATGGGGGTGCGAACGGAGGCGGTAACGGTTTGGGAGGTGGTTTGGGTGTTGGAAACGGAGGCGGTAACGGTTTGAGAGGTGGTTTGGGTGTTGGAAACGGAGGCGGTAACGGTTTGGGAGGTGGTTATGGTGGTGTAAACAGAGGCGGTGACGGTTTGGGAGGTGGTTTGGGTGTTGTATACGGAGGCAGTAACGGTTTGGAAGGTAGTTATGGTGGTGCAAACGGAGGCGGTTACGGTTTGGGAGGTGGTTATGGTGGTGATAACGGAGGCAGTAACGGTTTGGGAGGTGGTTTGGGTGTTGGAAACGGAGGCGCTAACGGTTTGGGAGGTGGTTTTGGTGTTGCAAACGGAGGCAGTAGAGGTTTCGGAGATGGTAATGGTGGTGCAGACGGAGGCAATTACGGTTTGGGAGGAAGTTATGGTGGTGATAACGGAGGCAGTAACGGTTTGGGAGGTGGTTTGGGTGTTGGAAACGGAGGCGGTTACGGTTTTGGTGGTGGTGTGGGTGTTGCAAACGGAGGCAGTAACGGTTTTGGAGTAGGTTATGGTGGTACAAATGGAGGCAGTAACGGTTTGGGAGGTGGTTTGGGTGTTGGAAACGGAGGCCGTTACGGTTCAGGAGATGGTTTGGGTGTTAAAAACGGAGGCGGTTACGGTTTGGGAGGTGGTTTCGGTGGTGGAAACGGAGGCGGTAACGGTTTGGGAGGTGGTTATGATGTTGCAAACGGAGGCAGTAACGGTTTGGATGGTAGTTTCGGTGGTGGAAACGGAGGCGGTAACGGTTTGGGTGGTGGAAACGGAGGCGGTTACGGTTTTGGTGGTGATTCCGATTATGGATACGGGGGCGATAACGGTGCGGGAGGTGGTTTCGGTGGTGGTTTGGGCGTTAGTTCGGTTGGACGTGTTGGTGGTAATCGGCAATGCAAGTGTGAGAAGAAATGCAGCAGAGGGAAAAGGTACGCTGGCCCTTGCCCCTGGTGTCAGAAGAGATGGTACGCTGGTTCTTGTCCCTGGTGCCAGAAGAGATGCCAACTTGTGTTGTGTTGTTACCGGGGACAATTCTAGATCCATGACAAAGGGGTGGACACGTCGGCTAGACGTTAAGTTAGTATAAAATAGCGTGTGTTATTAATAGTATTCTCTGAAAACTTTATTTGTTTCACGAATAATGCAATGCAAGCAAATGAATAGCATTTGTTAAATTAACACTATTTAAAAATATTCAGTGTGCATGCAAGGTTAATTGCCATCAAATTCACAAAAAGGCAAATTACACATGCATTGCTACGCGTTAAAAAAAATAAAACGCTATTGAATTACTTAATGCAAAAAATGCAATTTATAACGAACTCTTATATTTCAGATAAGATGGACTCCTACATTGACTTTGAAAGTGAAGTAAAGATATGATTTTTATTTCACAATGTTGTACATAGCTATTTATAATTATATTGGAAGCATTAATTCGTGGTTATGTTGTTTCTTTTGTACTAGTTAAATCCGATTACATACGTATACTACAAATTAAGTTGCGTTAAACAAAAATAATACCAGCACAATCACCACATTCTAAGTGATAACAATTGATATACCAATGAAGACATAAGTGGTATTTAAGTTTAAAACAACATCATATATACATTTTAACTTCACCTATATTTACACTGAGAAACAATAATTAAAATGACAGAGTAAATGCTAATACTATAGAAAATTTAATAAGTATAACGTCTTAAATTTAAAAAAATCATAAGAGGTAACACACACACACAACGAAAACAACATAATTTTAATAAATAAAATTAATATTTGTATATGTAAATAGATAAAGAATACATTACAAGACGTCAGGAGGAATATTATTTACAAGTAGTTATTACTTTCTTGTTCTGTATGATTAATATATATCTGAAATTACATTTTAAACAATATTAGTAAATCATCGAACTATTGTTTAAGTCGTAAAATTAGAAAACGATCAAAACACTATATGCACAATACCGGTAGTATTACATGATGGCATACATAAAAAGAAGATGACCAGAATTTTTGTGTGCAAAGTAGCAAAAAATATTGTAAAATAATCCATTTGCATGTTAAATACACATATGGTTGAAAGGAAAGGGAACATGTTTTTACTGCCTAAATATTCATTTAACAACAAGTAACATTAGATTGGATGCCTGCGAAGGATTGATAGTTTCTAGATCATTAGATTGGATGCCTGCGAAGGATTGATAGTTTCTAGATCATTAGATTGGATGCCTGCGAAGGATTGATAGTTTCTAGATCATTAGATTGGATGCCTGCGAAGGATTGATAGTTTCTAGATCATTAGATTGGATGCCTGCGAAGGATTGATAGTTTCTAGATCATTAGATTGGATGCCTGCGAAGGATTGATAGTTTCTAGATCATTAGATTGGATGCCTGCGAAGGATTGATAGTTTCTAGATCATTAGATTGGATGCCTGCGAAGGATTGATAGTTTCTAGATCATTAGATTGGATGCCTGCGAAGGATTGATAGTTTCTAGATCATTAGATTGGATGCCTGCGAAGGATTGATAGTTTCTAGATCATTTTGCCAGATGGCCAAGCACCTATATGTAAAGATGTCGATTTATTTTAATATGGCAAATTATTCGACATAAAATTGGGCGTGGAACTATAATAATAATAATATCAACATCTTTTGCTTAACTATTCCAAGGTAAATGTAAGAGCGTAGCCGCATCAGTGCAGAGACATCAACTAAAACTATAAGTTAATTTAACATCGTTGCATACAAAACGGTCATATTTGGACGAGTTGACATAGCGTACCGAAAGGCAAAACCAATTTAAAGGGGCATTTTCACGTTTGGGTAAATTGAAAAAAGTTGTTTCAGATTCGCAAATTTTCTTTTAAGTTATGATATTTGTGAGGAAACAGTAATACTGAACATTTATCATGCTTTAAAATATCACTTATATGCATCTTTTGACGATTTAAAAACCTGAATATTATAAAGCGTTGCTACGCGAAACGAATTAATAACTTGAAAAGTTCTGTTGTTGTCGTTATCTTTTGTGAAACTACGAGGATTGGTTATATAAGGTATAAAATGCATTTGTTATTGTGTACGGAAGGATAGCCGAGTGGTCTAAATGGAGACTTTTTACTCCAGGACTCCAGGGGTCAGTGGTTCGAGCCCTGCTGATGGTTACCTTTTATTTCATTTTTAATTGTTTTCTTGGTTTTTTTCTTGATAATTTTAGATCCAATGTTTACATTTATCAATATAAAGCATTTAATGACAAACTTCAAAACAAAATCTGTGAAAAGGCCCCTTTAAGTATGCCGTGTTAATCTTTATATTCGTGTCTTGTGTGTATGTCTACGTAACAAGTAAGTGGTTATCGGAAATTTACGTATATGGTTTTGTATTTTCAAATATTTTTATATGTTCTTTTGTACACATAAACTGTACATCTTGTCATTTATAATTAAAGCTATGAATGGGCCTTACCCTGTCACTTCTAAGATTTTGAAAAAGTATGGCTATTTTTTAATGTGCATCCGAGACAAGTGAAAAATAGCGTACACCTTGTTATTATTTTGCGATTTTGTAAGTGTTCGAATACCGTAAAATCCAGGAAAAGAAAGTATCTATCATTATTGGAACGCGACCTTGCTTTAAAGCATATATGTATTAACGTTTATATGCCCTGAAAGATTTTCGAACAATAATTGAGCCGTCCTCTGTCAAAAAAGGGTTAATGCATGTGCGTAAAGTGTCGTCCCAGATTAGCATGTGCAGTCCGCACAGGCTAATCTTTGACGACACTTTCCGCCTTAACTTGATTTTTGCTAAGAAGAGACTTTCTTGTAACGAAAAATATATTACAAGCGGAAAGTGTCGTCCCTGATTAGCCTGTGCGGACTTCACAGACTTATCTGGGACGACACTTCACAGAGCATTGCACGATTTAATTAGACCCCACAGGTTGGTGGAATATTGACGTCAATCTGATCTGTCGGATATGTTTAAAATGCTTGGAGTGCTACTTCAGCCTTCTGATACAGTATGCCATCATTATGAAGTGTTCATGTGAAATACACTTTATGTACACCTGTGATTCATCCATTTCTGGGTTATTTGCCTTAAACTTAGCTGACAGAATAATTAATATTTTAGATCACGTCCGAAAACGAATGGCGGAAAGACGGACGGACATCGAGTATAATAGAAAGGCCCAAAGTCGCTCACCTGAGATACAAAGGAACTGACTTGTTCTGTGCAGCAAAAGATATAATTAGAACAAAAGTTCTTACACAGTTTCATAATTGAACTATAAATGGTCCCCTGGCGGCCATGTTTTTTCAACAGACCGGAACTACATTGTATTTTCTAACTCATCCAAGATATCATTAACACAAATGTTCTGACCAAGTTTCATGAAGATTGGACAATAAATGTGACTTAAAGAGTGTAAACAAATTGTTACTATAGCCATTTAAGGAAAAATGCCCCGCTTCCTGGCGACCATGTTTTTCAATCAACCAAAACCATTTTTGAACTAGTCCAAGATATCATTAGGACAAATCTTCTGACAAAGTTTCATGAAAATTCAACAATAAATGTGGCCTCTACACTGTAAAAAAGGCAAATATTCATGACGCACAACGGACGACAGACAATTGACAAAATGTGATCACAAAAGTTCACCATGAGCAAAAATATTATGCTGATAAAGATTGTCACAATGTTTAAAGATGATATTATTGAATCTAATAAAGTAGACTAAATCAAGATCTGATCACAACATATGTACTCAACAAAAGTCGTTAAGATTGAACTAAAAATGTGACTTACAGTAATCTCAATGTTTCACTATAGACTATAGACATTCAAAAAAAACTGCCACTCCCCTGAGAGCCTTATTTTGAAACGAACATTACCTATTTTTTCAGACTCACCTTGCAATTATTTTCCATTTTAAAAATCAATAAATTCCGTTTCAAACACAAATCTTTGATAATCACAAAAAATCAGACCTCATCAATAAACTGTGTGCCTCTAAAATTATATCTTCTCTTATTTATAGTGCCAGACAAATAGAACAACAAGGTATCAAGTTGCTGATCTAAAAATAGAACAACCAGTTTAACTCAAATATGTGTATTGATTTGTGCTGCTCTGCAGGTGGCTGATAAGGGTCAGTTGAAGGAATTAAGTGTGCATTCATGATTGGAGGTCAAACAAATCAAACTATCAACATTTTTTTGTCAACTAAGAAATTTTCTGACAAATAATTATTTCTACATTAAACTTCGAGAATATTTAATAAATAAATGTGGCCTCTAGAGTGTTGACAAGGTTTTACTAAAGCCATATAAGGAAAAATGCACTGCCCCCTGGCATTGATGTTTTTCAATCAAACGAAACAATTTTTTATATCGTTCAAGATATCATTGAGAAAAATCTTCTGACCAAGTTTCATGAAGATCGGACAATAAATGTGGCCCCTAGAGTGTTAACAAGGTTTTACTACAGCCATATTAGTATAAATGCCCCGCCCCTGGCGGCCATGTTTTTTAACAGAAAAGAACCATTGTCGAACTCATCCAAGATATTATAAGAACAAATGTTCTGACCAAGTTTTATGAAGATTGCTCCATAAATGTGAGTTTTAGAGTGTTAACAAGATTTTAATATAGCCATACGGAAAAATGCCCCGCCCCCTGGCGGCCATGTTTTCAAGCAACTGGAACCATTTTCAAACTCGTCCAAGATATCATTGGTACAAATTTTCTTACCGAATTTCATGAAGATCGGACAATGGCGGCCATGTTTTTAAACCACCCGGAACCAATTTCAAACTCGTCCAAGATTTCATTGGCACAAACCTTCTGACAAAATTGCATGAAGATCGGACAATACATGTGGTCTCTAGTGTGTTAACAAGGCAAATGTTGACGACGCACAACGGACACATGGCGATCACAAAAGCTGACCATCTGACCATGAGCACATTGTGCTCAGGTGAGCTAAAAAGTAGCGGTGGATATCGGTGGATATCGTTTCAATTCCAGGAAAATTAATTAACATCAATATTAGAAAACGGACGATCGGATAGAAAGGCGACTAAGTACGACCCAGTTTGGGATGAATAATGCAAAATCCAGATTAAAAGTCTCCAACAGAAGCATCTGGGAGTCTTATACAGAAACAGTTTAAAAGTCATCCCGAATTTATTTGTATTGGTAATACAAATGTTGCCATCACTGTATATAGACGCTGTTCGTCTTAATGTTTTCCTTCGATGTTGTGCAAAAGCATCTATTTAAAAGTTGTTTTGTTCGTTGATAGTATAAATGCAGTAAGTGTTGGTGCCGAACAGAGAATCTGTGCACCTGGATCAGCAGACGATTTATTCCATTAATCAATCTCTGGTTTAATGGTTGCCATATTTTGAACTACTTTCAATCTAAAAACACAACGACAACAAGAACAATATGGCCATCGAAATTCTAATTTTCAAATATCAGAGAAAATGTTTAAAGCACCAGGCTTTTTCGGCCCCATTTTTTATTTGAAAAAAATAGTTGAAAATATGTTGGTCGAAACAATTTAAAACTATGGAATATTGTTTATTACAGTAATATATTGTCTTTCTTGAGGATCAATCCATTTGAAATAAGATTATCTTGTCTTTTGCTCCAGGTATATCGTCGTCGACATGAGTAGAATAGATACAAGAGTATGGAACGGCTTTGAAAATAAAACAAACTATAAAATAATTCCTATTACATATATTTGGATAATTTGAAAGTTATAACAATAAGGAATGCATATGCAACACAATACATTAATCTACTATACTGTAATTCAAAATACATAATTTACTGCACGCAGTTACTGCAAATATTCTGTCGCGGATATGCCTACAACATGTTTGCAAATTTCGTCATAAATTACGTTACAACATAACCTAATTGATTTATGAATTGACACTAATGAACGAATCCGTTATTGTTTTATAGACACTTATCAATTTATTTTCATAAACAATCAAAGTATCAATTTTTATTATAATTGACAGCAAACACTTGTTCACACATCGTTAAATCGTTAAACAGATGTTGTTTTCTTTAATTACTCCGACCCCGTCATTCATTATTGAATGAAGCCATTGTCTAGCACACTCGCACCTATGCCGGGTTTTATGATTTTTTCAGGTTGTTAAATACATGCGTGGTGTGTATTCGGATCAAGAGGTAACGAAAAGGTAGATTTAAGTTGACAAATCCGTAAACTTTGAACTGACAATAAAATAAATTTAAAAAGTGGCAAATTATAACCATGACAATAAAATAAATTTAAAAATGGCAAATTAGACCCATGTTCAAGCTTACTTAGAAAAATAATTTATTTGTCGAAAATCAGAGCTAGTCAGTTGGCATTGACACTAATCTGTATTGTCATCATCATTTCAATGTTTTATATAATCAAAATTATGAAATATGTAAATATTGGATGATGAGACTATAATAATAAACTCATAATTCATTAATTACAACGACCCCGTCTTTCATTATCGAGTGAAGCCATTGAATAGCACCCGCACCTTTGCCCGGTTTTATGACCTTTATCGGGTTGTAAAATGTGTGTTACCAGATTAACAAATTGTAATAAGGCAATTAGATTTATTCACGTTTGCATTAAATGTCTCAGTTCTCATTTACAAGCATTTTTACAATATTTCGCGAGAGAATTTAGAATTTTATTGTTAGTATTTGTGACCAAAAGTATAAATGTATGAATACTAGGGCGGCTATAATAGATTTTGTCGATGTCCATTTACAACTTTCTAATATTGGAATATTGGTATTTGTATAAACGAAACTTTTGTAGATTAAATATTGTATAAACGAACCAAATGTAGATTATAGATGAGAAATATACTCCGAAATAAAAACTTGTGAGCGGACGGCCGAGTGGAAAATCTTAATAATTACTTGGACATAAATACAAAATCGCTTATATTGGACAATTCATTGACTGTCGAAAATCTTAGACATTATATTTAATAAATAGAGTTTGAATAGACATTTACATGTATTGCAGGTGCGATGCTGCCATTTGTCGCAAACGTCACATGTGATGCCACGCTGCAGCGAGCGAACGGCCTTCTTACAAAACACACACGCGTCCTCCTCCATCACAAATTCACAATCACTAACACTAACACCTACACTGTTTGTTATAATTTATTTACGATTAACACAAGTAATTTAATCATCAATAATCAAAAGCAATACAAAGGAACAAACCGACAGCACAATATATAATTTAAAACAACTTTATTCAATCATACACCCGCTGTAAATAGGTGTAATAAAATATAGGGCCGAATAATAAAATATAGGGCCGAATGAGCCTGGTCGATTTGGGGCCGAATAAGCTTGGGTCCGAAAGAGCCTGAAATTTCGGTCTGGACAGAAAGAGCTTGGGTCCGAAAGAGCCTGCTACCCTTTTGACATAGTTCACAAACAACCAAGATTGGAACCAGGGACCTAAAGGTCCCTGTTGGAACGGAAATTAAGAACAGGTAAAATTGATAATTGTGCAGAAAGCCAGAATGCTAATTTATACAAATACATGTATTATTTATTTAAACTCTGTTGTTATAGAAAGATTGCACAGCAAGTCTGAGGCTTACTTAAACACTCAATATAAAGAAGTGAAACTCCCTCTAGACTATTTCCTGGGCAGAACCAATACTTGGTGTCTTCAGAGTATAACACTTGCTAGTCCAAATAAATAGAGGATATTTGTTGGATCCGGTGGATTATCGATTTTAATTCACGAGTGATCATAGAAAATAATATTTTCACGAGTGGCGCAGCCACGAGTGAAAATATATGTTTTCTATGATCACGAGTGAATTAAAGTCGATAATCCACCGAATCCAACAAATTTTCTTTTTATTTAATGCATTTTTCACAGTTTATATACATTGTTCAAGAGTTTAACTAACGAATTTTGCTGGGATAATGACGTCATTTCGTCAAAAAAATGACGTCATTTCACAGTAAACAATGAAAATTATCGATAATTCTCACTGATAATTTTCACTGTTTGAAACAGTGAAATTATCAGTTTTAATTCACTGATATTTCTCTATAAACCACCGGAAAGCATTAAATAAATAGACGTAATCTAGTCGATGTATATCGACCTCATATTAATAGGAGTAAGCACAATAGGATCATTCAGCCTTGATCTCAAACCTGGGTCGATTTGGTTACAGGCTTATTCAGCCACAAATCAACTGGGCTTATTCGGCCCGATGTAAAATAATAGATATTTTTAAAGATGATTTTGAGAACTCAAACTAGGTTCCAATGGGGATCAAACAGGGACCTAATAACTAAATGGACACCATATCCAATACGCCAGCAAATTTTTAAAATTTATAAATACTACAATGGACGATTCTTTCCTATTTACGTCATTACATATTTACCGGTACTACAATAATGAGTAACCCTTTTTTACTACTGTCACCTGCATAAAATATGTTGGTAATATAATCTGCATACGCATCCAAACAACTCATTAACTATCACTTAAATAACTTAATTACTGTAACTACTATAGTTGCGTTTTAAACTTCATCACTTAAAGGTATTGAACAATTTAAATTAACAGCATATTCTTATTATTTTTGTTAATTATAGGCTTTTAATTGTAATTTGACACCACTCAAGTGACTCATGCATTTGACTATATAATTATACAGAATTATGTTTCACATTATTTATTCTCAGTCTCAAGTCATATAAGCAAGTGATTTTTATCACCATTGTCATATGATATATTTTTACATTGTATGTTATGATACACTGATCTTCTTTCGTAATTGATGAACCAATCATGTTAATCTTTGGACCAGAGATAAATGATGAAACAATATTAACAAAAAATTGAATAATATATGTACTTTAAGATAATTAGTTTAATTTACATACTGTTGAAATGCCAACCAAGCACAGAGACCAATAACAATTCACAAAAACACGATAGGGACATGATTTGCATATTAATCTAAGTAAAAGTGCATGTTCCAGAAACACATTCATAATTAAGATTCTTTGAAATTCTTTGTGTATTTGTTAATTGAAGTGTACAAATATCATAAATCAATCGGGTCAGCACCATCGGCATATGCTAATGGCCATTAATTGAAGGGGCGGGTTAACCAAATATCATTTAAGATTGAGCGATATTTTTTATTTCTTAATTAGTAAACAATTGTGTTACTTAGAAACTTTGCCGCATCACTCTGTAAGTCAACACTATATAAGAGGGGAGGTGTGATGACATTATGAGACCAGTTTAGACTACACACCACCATGAGGACGTCAATTGTTTTACTTCTGGCAGTGCTGGCCGTGAGCGCAGGTAAGATTTTTTATTCCTTTAAGAAGCATGCATGTTAAAACAGTTTCTAGTAGAAAAGATAAATGAGATTTTTTGTACTAAGTGTGTAATATAAATATAAATTGTTTTCATTTTTCATTATTTATTCAGTTTTATTCATAATTATCATTTAATTAATACTACTTAATAATAATTTGGCAATGCGCATTTATGTTACATCGCACGACATTTTTCGAATTTTGAAAGCATAATATATGCGGAAAAGATCATTTGGTCAGGATCCTTAAGTTAATTCTATCTAAATGTATTTTCTTTTGAACTTGAGCTGATGCAACTTAAGTTCCACCTTGTATATATCTGAGCTGAGGACCGCGGACACTAGAAAGTCCGAACTGCTGGTATAAATGATGATATCACAAATATCATCACATTTTATATGTTTGATTATGATGGTCGGGTTATTTTTCTTACTTTTTTAATCGAGCCTATTCTTCTCTGTCTTATGCTCTTGATGATAACTCTAGAATATGTACATTCTTAACCATATGATCTATTCTTGAGGAACGAATTACTTTGGACGCTAGAATAGGCCATGTCATGCCTTATTATTTAGATTTGCTCAAATGACCCAATAGACCGTATTGGTTATAGTGCGAACACCTGCCCGCCCGCCCCAAAAATATTGAATGTGTTAGAGTGGCTTATAAAATGTTTAAAACACTGGCTATGTTGATGTAAACAGTCTAAAACAACAACCTATCAAAAGGCAGATAGAATAAAACAACTGTGGGTATTTGGAATGTATATATAGAAACATGTCGCACTACTTCATCGAGGTTAAGTATTGATTTAGTGAGGCGTATCCTCCACAATGTTCATCTAAGAGGTATATCTGAATATTGCTTACTGAATCCTGCTGTTGCAAACAGACATAACGTTTGTCGTACTTGTCTCAAATGTTTAAATCGATGTTTATTAACATATATAATTGTTATAACGGTATCCATATTTGTTTAGTTTCCGGCGCTAACAAAAAAAGCGGATACGGCTACTGGGGCGGAAACAGTGGAGGATACGGTGGAGGACTCGGTGGAGGTGGATACGGCGGAAGCTACAACGGAGGTGGATATGGGGGAGATAATGATGGTGGATACGGGGGAAGCTACGGTGGAGACGACAGTGGTCGATATGTTGGAGGTTATAATGGTGGATACGGACAAGGCTACGGTGGAGACGACAGTGGTCGATATGGTGAAGGTTATGATGGTGGATACGGACAAGGCTTCGGTGGACACTACGGCGGTCGAAACGGAGGCTTTGGTGGAGAGCTAAGCTCTGCAGGTTTAGGTGGCAGACGGTTTGGTGGCTTCAACGGCAAGAAGGGGTGTTATGGTAAACACTGCGTCCTTTGGCGGAGGCAGTGGTGGTTTCCTAGGTGGCTACGGTGGTGGAAATGGCGGTGGATACGGGTCTGGCAACGGAGGTGATTACGGTATGGGAGTTGATTACAATGGTGGTTATGGTGGTGCATACGGAGGCGGTAACGGTTTGGGTGTTGGTTTGGGTGTTGGTTTGGGTGTTGGAAACGGAGGCGGTTACGGTTTTGGTGGTGATTCCGATTATGGATACGGAGGCGGTTATGGTGCGGGAGGTGGTTTCGGTGGTGAATTTGGCGTTAGTTCGGTTGGACGTGTTGGAGGTAATCGGCAATGCAAGTGTGAGAAGAAATGCAGCAGAGGGAAAAGGTACGCTGGTCCTTGCCCCTGGTGCCAAAAGAGATGCCAACTAGTGTATTGTTGTTATCGGGGACAATTCTAGATCCATGACAAAAGGGTGGACACTATGCTAGACACAAAGTTAGTATAATATAGCGTGTATTATTTAAAGTATTCTCTGAAAACGTTTTCTTGTTTCACGAATAATTCAATGCAAGCAAATGAATAGCATTTGTTAAATTAACACAATTTAAAATATTGTGTGTGCATGCCATCAAATTCACAAAAAAAGGCAAATTACACATGCATTGTTATGCGTTAAAAAATAAACGCTATTGAATTATTTAAAGAAAAAACATGCAATTGATAATTTACTCTTATATTTCAGATAAGATGGACTCCTACATTGACTTTGAATGTGAAGTAAAGATATACTAGTAATTTGTATTTCACAATGTTGTACATAGCTATTTATAATTATATTGGAAGCATTTATTCGTGGTTATGTTGTTTTTTTGTACTAGTTAAGTCCGATAACATATGTATACTACAAATTTAGTTGCGTGAAACAAAAATAATACCAGCACAATCAACACATTCTAAGTTATAACAATTGATATATCCATTAAGACATAAGTGGAACTTAAGTTTAAAACAACATCATATATTCAATACAATTTATCTTCAATTATATTTACAATGAGAAACAATGATTACAATAACAGAGTAAATGCTAATACTATGGCAAATTTAATAAGTATAAAGTCTTAAATAAGAAAAAATCATAAGAAAAAACACACTCAACGAAAACAACATAATTTTAATTTTAACAAATAAAATTAATATTTTTATATGTAAATAGATAAAGAATACATTACAAACGTCAAGAGGAATATTATTTACAAGTAGTTATTACTTTTTTGTTCTGTATAATTTATACATATCTGAAATTTTATTTTAAACAATTATAGTGAATACTCGAATTATTGTTTAAGTCGTAAAATTAGAAAACTATCAAAACACTATATGCACTAAGTAGCAAAAGATATTGTAAAAAAATCAATTTGCATATTTAATACACATATGGTTGAAAGTAAAGGGAACAATGTTTTCACTGCCTAAATATTCATTTAACAACAAATAACATTATACTGGGTGCCTGCAAATCAGTGATAGTTTCTTGATCATTTTGCCAGTTGACCAAGCACCTATACGTAAAGCTGTCGATTAATTTTAATATGACCAATTATTCACAGAAAGGTGTGCGTGGAACTATAATAATAATATCAAAATCTTATGCTTATCTATTCCACGGTTAACTATTCTACGGATGCAAGATGAAAAGGAAAATGAAAAAGCATAGCCGCATCAGTGCAGAGACATCAACAAAAATTATAAGTTTATTTAACATCTTTGCATACAAAACGGTCATATTTAGGACGAGTAGATAGTGTATAACTGAAAGGCAAGTCCAATTTAAGAATGCCGTGTTAACCATTATATGTGTGTCTTGTGTGCATGTCAACGTAAGCAAGTAGCGGTTATCGAAAGTTTACGTTTATGGTTTTGTAATTTTAAATGATTTTATATGTTCTTTTGTATACATACGCTGTAAATATTGTCATTTTTCATTAAAGCTATGAATGGCCTTACCATGTCACTTCTAAGATTTTGAAAAAATATGGCTATTATATATAAATAATATGTACATAATATACTGCAGTGTCCGACAAATCCATTGCCCGGAGCCCGCGGGGCTACCGAAATTTTTCATCGGGCTACTGAAAAGTTCCAGCTGACGCCCGCCGGGCTACTATAAATCTATAAGAGCGGTAGCCCGGTTTATTGACAGACATACGTAGAATAAACACGCTGACCATGTGTTTGTACACTGTGTATTGCTTATATACCGATAACAAAGTGCAATCAATTATCTAATCAGTCACCGATCACTCGCGGTAATGTCGATTGTAAACAATAACGGTGTATTTTGATCATCCAATCAGACTCAACATTTGTCGTCTGCTAATAATATAATGAGAGCCGGTTGGATATTCGGCGCACATGATGCAACGTCATTTCGCAATTTGGAATTCTTTGTTAACCGCAACAATGAGTAATAGCGACAACGTTTTAATGTTATTTAATATCCAAGGACGCCGAACATTAAATAAATAAAAACAATAGCGGATTCTTCAAAACGGTAACGAAGCCGAAAATGAATATTAATTACAACGGTGAGAACGCGGTTAACACCTGCTAATTAGTTTGCATTAGTCACTTAATAATTGGATTAATCGACTGTTAAGCGATAATCCCATATATGCCCGAAATATTTTTTTTAAACCAAATTAAAGGTGGGTAATATTGACGA
The DNA here is from genome assembly GCF_020536995.1 of Dreissena polymorpha. Lineage (NCBI taxonomy): Eukaryota > Metazoa > Mollusca > Bivalvia > Myida > Dreissenidae > Dreissena > Dreissena polymorpha. The sequence continues at coordinate 6,399,034 of NC_068362.1, forward strand.
TAAGAGTCATAAACACAAACGTTTGAAATTTTCGAAAGTGTCAAATGAATTTCGGCATATGGTTCTATTTAAAGATATGATGAAATAATAAGCTCCCAATCAGGACCGTTGTTTTGCAACATGCGTAAATCACCTGACACGGTTTGCACGCGTCGTGTACTGCACAGCTATTTAAGGTTACAAATTCTACATTAAATAAATGAATTTCGTTGTCCAGATGAAAAGCGCGCTAAAATTGGCGTGGTGTATTTATTTGTAAATAAAAAATTCGTTGCGGGAACAACATTGCGATCATTTAATTTCCGTTAAAAGTTTCGTTGTGAATTTCAACCAAAGTACCGGGGTATCTCACGAATTATCTGGCATTGACATTTTCTCTTAATAAAATATAATGTAAACACGCTGTATCGTTACCGTTACGCTGTATCAGTTCCTTCATTATTGAAACAAGTATTGTATTGTATACTGACTGCACACAAGTGTCGTAACATACGGATGCAATACGTAAATTCGGACAGTACTTAAAGTCGGACACAAGTAAATAAATTATTTAATACTCTCTTGATTTCTTTGCAGCTCGGTATTTGTTGTTAAAAAGGGCAATTGCATTGATTAACACCATAAGAGTCAATATTATTGATCATCTAAACGCTTTATTTACGTTTCCGCATTTACGTACTGTTCGAATTTAAGTACGCATACATGTGCACATACATGTAATATCTACATGTAGTATATGATTTTCTTTTGTACATTTACATTTAAGTACACGGTGCCTGTACCGTAACATTAATTTATGATATTGACCGTGTACATCAGTCTACTTGCTGTATTATGTATATGTATGTATGCATATTATGTATATGCAAATGAAGAAATAAAATAAAGATGAAAACTTGCCTCTTATCATTTTGTAGGTAGATTTTATGGGCTACCAAATAGTTTTATTGGTAGCCCAGTGGGCTACCTGAAAAATAAGAAATTTTTCAAACACTGATTTTTCCGAATATTTTTATTGGTAGCCCAGTGGGCTACCTGAAAACTAAGAAATTTTTCGGACACTGATATACTACATCCGAAGCAAGTGAAAACAGCGTACACATTGTTGTTATTTTGTGATTTTGCAAGACGAATACCAGTAAGAACCGTGTAAAGAAAGTATATATCATTAGTGGAACGCGACCTTGCTTTAAAGCATGTATGTATTAACCTTGAATATGCCAAGAAAGATTTTCGAACAATAATTTAATAATTTAAATAACTGGTATATTGATGTCACTCTTCTCAGTCGGATATGTTTAAAATGCAATACATGTATATCTGGAGTGCAACTTCAGATACAGCATACCATCATTATGAAGTTTACATGTGAAATACAATGTATATACCCTGTGATTCATCCCTTCATGGGTTATTTGCCTTAAACTTAGCTGACAGGATAATTAATATTTGAGATCACGCCCGAAAACGAATGGCGAAAAAACGGAGGGACATCGAGTATAATAGAAACAAGAGGGCATGAAAAGTCAATGGTCGCTCACCTGAGATACCAAGGAACTGATCTGTTTTGTGCAGCCCAAGATATAATTAGAGCAAAAGTTCTTACAAAGTTTCATGAAGAGTGAAATATAAATGGCCTCCCTTGCGGCCATGTTTTTCAAAAGACCGAAACCATTTGCGAACTCATACAAGATATCATTAAAACAAATGTTCTGACCAATTGTCAAGTCCAAGATTGGACAATAAATGTGACTTTTAGAGTGTCAAAAAGTTTTTACTATGGCCATTTAAGCAAAAATCCACCGCCCCAACCCAAACCATTTTTGAATGAGTCCAAGATTCTTTGTGCTGCTCTGCAGGTGGCTGATAAGGGTCAGTTAAAGGAATTAAGTGTGAATTCATGATTGGAGGTCAAACATTTCAAACTATCAACAGTTTTTTTCTCCCCTAAGACATTTGTTGCCAAATAAATATTTATACATTAAACTTCGAGAATATTTAATAAATAAATGTGGCCTCTAGAGTGTTGACAAGGTTTTACTTTAGCCATATTAGGAAAAATGCACTGCCCCCAGGCAGCCATGTTTTTTCAACCGAACGCAACCATTTTTTATATCGTCCAAGATCTTATTGGGAAAAATCTTCTGACCAAGTTTCATGAAGGTCGGACAATTAATGTAGCCTTTAGAGTGTTATCAAGGTTTTACTACAGCCATATTAGGAAAAATGACCCCTGGCGACCATCTTTTTTAACAGACCAGAACCCTTTTCGAACTCATTCAATGTAAAATAAGAACGAATGTTCTGACCAAGTTTCATGAAGATTGCACCGTAAATGTGAGTTTTAGAGTGTTAACAAGTTTTTAATATAATCATTTAAGGAAAAATGCCCCCGCCCCCTGGCGGCCATGTTTTTCGAGCAACTAGAACCATTTTCAAACTCGTCCAAGATATCATAAGGACAAACCTTCTGACCAAGTTTCATGATGAGCGGACAATAAATGTGGCATCTTGAGTGTTAACAAGGTTTTACGTAAGCCATATAAGGAAAACTGCCCCGCCTCTGGCGGCGATCTTTTTCAACAAACCGAAACCATTTTCTGACAAATTTTCATGAGGATCCAACTATAAATGTGGCCTCAATAGTGTAAACAAGGCAAATATTCATGACGCACAATGGACGACAGAAAATTGACAGAAAGTGATCACTAAAGTTCACCATGAGCACAAATTATTATGCTCACAAAGAATGTCACCATGTTTGAAGATGATATTACTAATCTTATTAAGTAAACTAAATCAAGATATGATCAGAACATGTGTATTCAGCAAGTGGCGTTAAGATTGAACTAAACATGTGACCAACAGTATTTTCAATGACTTCACTATAGACAACTATAGACATCCCAAAAAACTGCCATCCTCTGAGAGCCTTGTTTTTAAACAAACATGAACTATTTTCAGACTCACCTTGCAATTATATTTCCATTTAATAAATCAATAATTTCCGTTTCAAAACTAATGCTTTGATTATCACAAAAAATCAGACCTCGTCAATAAACTGTGTGCGTCAAAATTATATCTTCTCTTATCTATGGTGCCAGACAAATAGAACAAAAAGGTATCAAGTTGCTGTTTTTCAAGCAACTGGAACCATTTTCGAACAAATATTCATGAAGATCAAACAATAAATGTTGCCTCAAGAGTGTTAAGGCTTAACTATAGTCATATAAGGGAAAATGCACCGCCTACTGGCGGCCATGTTTTTAAAACAAACAGGAACCAATGTCGAACTCGTCCAAGATTTCATTGGCACAAATCTTCTGACAAAATTTCATGAAGATCGGACTTATGTGGCTTTAAGTGTGTTAACAAGGCAAATTTTGGCGACGCACGACGGACAATAGTCGATCACAAAAGCTCAACATGAGCACATGAGCACATTGTGCTCAGGTGCGCTAAAATATCGATGGATATCGTTTTAAATCCCAGCAAAATAAATAACATCAATATTAGAAAACGTACGATCGGATAGAAAGGCGACTTAGTACGACCCGATTCGGGATGAATAATTAAAAATCCAGAATAAAAGTCTCCAACAAAAGCATCTGGGAGTGTTATACAGAAACATTTTAAAAGTCATCCCACATTTATTTGTATTGGTAATACCAATGTTGCTATCACTGTATATAGAATGCTGTTCGTCTTGATGTTTTCCTTCGATGTTGTGCGATACCATCTATTTAAAAGTTGTTTTGTTTGGTGATATTATAAATGCAATTAGTGTTGCCGAACAGAGAACTGTGCGATCGGATCAACAGACGATTTATTCTATAATCAATCTCTGGTTTAATGGTCGCCATATTTTGAACTTCTTTCGACCTAGATACACAACAACAACAACGATATGGTCATCGAAATTCTAATTTTCAAATGTCAGAGAAAATGTTCCAATCAATGAGGACGCTCGAAATTAATTATTTGTGGTATGGTTAAACAGTGAAATAGTGTTGTTTTCAACCTTATTCGAAGCAAGTGGTATTGCTAGTAAAATTAGAATTAAAGAATATCTTATCATTCATCATCGTTCTGAATTATCATCAGCATCAATTCTGCAGAACATTGCAATATGCTTAATTCTAGTATTTCATAGTTATGGTGCTTATGACATAGTTCACGAACAACGAAGATTGTAACCAGGGACCTAAAGGTACCTGTTGGAACGGAAATTAAGAACAGGTAAAATTGATAATTGTGCAGAAAGCCAGAATGCTAATTTAAACAAATACATGTATCTATTTATTTAAACTCTGTTGTTTTAGAAAGAGTGCACGATAAGTCTGAGGCTTACTTAACACTCAATGCAGTTTTCTGGGCAGAACCAATACTTGGTGTCTTCAGAGTAGAGCACTTGCTAGTCCAAATAATAAGACGTAATCTAGTCGATGTATATCGACCTCATATTAATAGTAGTAAGCATAGCAGGATCATTCAGCCTTAGCCTCAAACCTGTGTCGATTTGGTTACAGGCTTATACAGCTCCAAATCAACTGGGCTTATTCGGCCCTATATAAAATTATAGATATTCTTTAAAGATGATTTTGAGAACTCAAAATAGGTTCCAATGGGGATCAAACAAGGACCTTATAGCTCAACGGATACCATATCCAATACGCCAGCAATATCGTTTTAAATAATTAATAAATATAATAATTGACGATTCTTTCCTATTTACGTCATTATCTATTTACCGGTACTACAAGCAATGAGTAACTCCTTTTTTTGCTACTGTCACCTGCATAAAACATGTTGGAAATATTAGCTGCATACGCATCCAAACAAATCATTAACTATTCACTGAAATAACTGATTACTGTAACTTACTATGTTGCGTTTTAACTTTTCATCACTTAAAGGTATTGAACAATTTAAATTAACATCATATTCACATAACTTTGGTTAATTATAGGCTTTGAATTGTTATATGACACCACTCAAGTGACTCATGCATTTGACTATATAATTATACTGTTATGTTTCACATCTTCAATCTCAAGTCATATAAGCAAGTGATTTTGACCACCATTTTCATATGACAATATTTTTACATTGTATACAATAGTAATGATGCACTGATCTTCTTTCTTAATTTTTGAACCAATCTGTTAAACTTTGGACCAGAGATAAATGATGAAACAATATTAACCACAAATTGAATAATATATGTACTTTTAGATAATTATTAAATTTACATACTGTTGAAATGCCAACCAAGCACACAAACAAAAAACTATTAAAAAAAACACGATAAGGACATGATTGGCATGTTTATCTAAGTAAAAGTGCAAGTTCCAGAAAGACATACATAATTAAAGATTCTTTGAACTTTTGCTTCGTTTATTTGTTCATTGAAGTTAACAAATATCATAAATATCATAAATCAATCTGGTCAGTACTGTTGAAAAGTATGCTAATGCCCATTAATTGATGGGACAGGTTAACCAAATATCATTTGAGATTGAGCGATATTTTTTCTTCCTTAATTAGTAAACAAAACTGTCACTTACGAATTTCGCCACATCACCCTGTAAGTCCACACTATATAAGAGGGGAGATGTGAAGACATTATGAGAGCAGTTTAGACTACACACCACCATGAGGACGTCAATTGCTTTACTTTTTGCAGTGTTGGCCGTGAGTGCAGGTAAGATGTGTGATGCCTTTAAGAAGATGCATGTTAATACAGTTTCTAGTTTAAAAGATACATGAGCTTTTTGTACTAAGTGTGTACTATAAATATATATTGCTTTCATTGTTCATTATTATCAGCGTTAGTAATAAATAAATAATACAAATAATAATTTAGTAACGCGTATTTATGTTACATCGCATGACATTTTTCGTATTTTGATAGTATAATATATTCGAAAAAGATCATTTGGTCAAGATCCTTAATGAAATGATATTTAAATGTCTTTTCTTTTGAACTTGAGCTGATGGAGTTGAGTTGCACTTTGTATATATCTGAGGACCGCGGACCCTAGAAAGTTCGACTTCTGGTATAAATGATGATATCACAAATTTCATAACATTTTATATGTTTGATTATGATGGTCGGGTTATTTTTCTTACGTTTTTAAAAAATCGAGCCAGTTCTTCTCCTGTCTTATGCTCTTGATGATAACTCTAGAATGTGTTACATTCTTAATCATATGATCTATACTTGAGGAAACAATTACTTTGGACGCTAGAACGGACCATGCCATGCCTTATTATTTAGATTTGCTCAAATGACACACCATACCGTATTGGTTATAGTGCGAACACCTGCCCGCCCTGCTCCAAACATTATTGAATGTGTTTGAGTGCTTATAAAATGTTTTAACACTTGCTATGTTGATGTAAACAGTCTAAAACAACAACAAAGCAAAAGGCTGATAGAATAAAACGACTGTGGGTATTTGGAATGTATACATAGAACTGTAGAAACATGTCGCACTACTTCATCGCAGTTAAGTATTGATTTAGTGAGGCGTATCCTCCATAATGTTCATCTAAGAGGTATATCCGAATATTGCTATTGAATCCTGCTGTCGCAAACAGACATAACGGTTGTCGTGCTTGTCGTAAATGTTCAAATTGATGTTTATTAACATATAATTGTTATAACGGTTTCCATATTTCTTCAGTCTTCTGGCGCTAACAAAAAAAGAGGATACGGCTACTGGGGCGGTAACGGAAGAGGATACGGTGGAGGATTCGGTGGTGATGGATACGGGGGAAGCTACAACGGTGGAGGATATGGTGGAGATAATGATGGTGGATACGGGGGAAGCTACGGTGGAGACGACAGTGGTCGATATGTTGGAGGTTATAATGGTGGATACGGACAAGGCTACGGTGGAGACGACAGTGGTAGATATGGTGAAGGTTATGATGGTGGATACGGACAAGGCTTCGGTGGACAATACGGCGGTCGAAACGGAGGCTTTGGTGGAGAGCTAAGCTCTGCAGGTTTAGGTGGCAGACGGTTTGGCGGCTTCAAAGGCAAGATGGGGTGTTATGGTAAACACTGCGCCTTTGGCGGAGGCAGTGGTGGTTTCCTAGGTGGCTACGGTGGTGGAATTGGCGGTGGATTCGGGTCTGGCAACGGAGGTGATTACGGTGTGGGAGTTGATTACAATGGTGGTTATGGTGGTGCATACGGAGGCGGTTACGGTTTGGGTGTTGGTTTGGGTGTTGGAAACGGAGGCGGTTACGGTTTTGGTGGTGATTCCGATTATGGATACGGAGGCGGTTATGGTTCGGGAGGTGGTTTCGGTGGTGAATTTGGCGTTAGTTCGGTTGGACGTGTTGGAGGTAATCGGCAATGCAAGTGTGAGAAGAAATGCAGCAGAGGGAATAAGGTACGCTGGCCCATGCCCCTGGTGTCAGAAGAGATGTCAACTAGTGTATTGTTGTTATCGGGGCAAGTTCTAGATCCATGACAAAAGGATGGACACGTCGGCTGGACGCAAAGTTAGTATATTACGGCGTGTATTATTAATATTATTGTCTGAAAACTTTGTCTTGTTTCACGAATAATTAAATGCAAACCTTTGAATGGCATTTTTTAAATAACACTATTTAAAAATATTCTGTGTGCATGCCAACAAGGTTAATTGCCTCATCAGATTCGCAAAGAAGGCAAATTACAACTGCATTGTTATGCGTTAAAAAAATTAAACGCTATTGAATTACTTAAAGCAAAAAAATTGCAATTTATAACGTACTATTATATATTATATTTCAGACTAGATGGACTCCTACATTGACTTTGAGAGTGAAGTAAAGATCCATTTTTATTTCACAAAGTTGTACATAGCTAATTGTAATTATACTGGAAGCATTAATTCGTGGTTTTGTTGTTTCTTTTGCACTAGTTAAATCCGATTACATACGTATACTACAGATTTAGTTGCGTTAAACAAAGTTTAAACAAGCACAATCAACACATTCTAAGTGATAACAATTGATATTCCCCTTAAAACATAGGTGGTACTTATCTTAAAAACAGCAACATATATTCAAAACAACTTAAATTCAATATATTTATGATGAGAAACAATTATTAAAATGACACAGTAAATTCCTCCACTTTGGCATAGTTTATTAGTATAGGGTCTTTAATAAAAAAAATCATAACTCACAACAAAAACAATATAATTGTAAATGTATCATTATTGTATTATTATCTATTATTCAAAGAAGAAACATAAAGAATACATAATGAGACGTCAGGAGGAATATTATTCACAGACGTTCTTCTTAATTTCTTGCTCTGTATAATTTATCATTTGTGAAACTTTGTTTAAAACAATAATAGCGAATAATTCACTTATTGTTAAATGTCGTAAAATAAGCAAACTATCAAAACACTATATGCACAATAGTACTACATGGTGGCATAAATAAAGATAAGATGACCAAAAATTGTTTGGGCAAATAAGCAAAAGATCGTGTAAAAAAATACATTTGCATGTTAACAACAGTTATGGATGGAATTAAAGAAAACAATATGTATATATATATATATATATATATATATATATATATATATATATATATATATATATATATATACATTTAAGAACAAGTAACACAGGAAATAGGGTTTCTTCAAAGAATTAATAGTTCCTTGACCATTTAGCTAGATGACCAAGCCAACTATATGTCAAACTGTCGATTTATTTTAATGTGGCCAATTTATCCGACAGAAAATAGTGCGTGGAACTCTGGTAATAATATCAAACTCGTTTGCTTAACTTATACACGGTTAACCCATTTATGCCTAGCGTCTAGAATAAAAGGCCTTGGCAAACAGTGTAGACCCAGATGAGACGCCGCATCAATCAGGGTCTGCGCTGTTTGCTTAAAATAATTTCAGTAAGAAATATTATAAATATAGAAACAAATATACTAGACATCCCTAATTTTGGAAATAAATTGATCCAATTTAGAAGGACGGGAGAGTCCACAAGGCATAAATGGGTTAACTTATACACGGTTAAATATCCGACGGATGCAGTATGAAACGGTTGCATACAAAACGCTGAAATTTTGACGAGTAGACAGTGTATACCGAAATGCAAGTGCAATTTAAGTATGCCGGCTGTTTCCAAGTTGCAACCAATATATCCATGTCCTGTTTGTATTTCTACATAACAAGAAAGCGGTAATTGTTACGTTGACAGTATATGGTATTGTATGTTATTAAAGTGTTTTCATATGGTCTTATGTATACATAATCTGTAAACCTTGTCATTTATAATTAAAGCTATGAACGGGCATTACCCTGTCACTCTAAGAGTTTGAAAAAGTATGGCGTTTTATTAAGGTTTATCTGACACGAAGTGGAGACAGCGAACACATTTTTATTATTTGGTGATTTTGTTAGAGTTCTAATACCGTAAGAACCATGAAAAGAAAGTATCTATCATTTTTGGAACGCGACCTTTCTTTAAAGCATGTATGTTTTAACAATTAATATGCCCTGAAAGATTTTCGAACAATAATTGAGCCGTGCTCTGTAAAAAGAGGGCTAAATGCATATGTTTATATAAAGTGTCGTCCCAGATTAGCAAAGGCTAATTTGGGACACTCTCCGCCTAAACTTGATTTTCACTAAGAAGAGACTTTCTTGAAACGAAAAATATGATAAAAGCGAATGTGTCGTCCCTGATTAGTCTGTGTGGACTTCACAGGCGGCTAATCTATGACGAAACTTTACGTAAATGCACGAAACCCCTGTTTTAAAGAGCATGGCACAATTAAATTAGACTCCACAGGGTGGTGGTATATTGACTCTGATCTGTCGAAATTGTTTTAAATGTAATATGTTTGGAGTGCAACGTCAGATTCAGCATGCGATCATTATGAAGTGTGCATGTGAAATACACTTTATATAACATGCGATTCATCCATTCCTGGGTTTTTGCTTGAAACCTAGCTGACAGGATAACTAATGTTTGAGATCACGACCAAAAACGAAGGTAGGAAAGACGGACGGACATCGAGTTTTATAGATAACATTATCGGTGGATATCGTTTTAATCCTAGCAAATTAAATATCATCAATATTAGAAAACGGACGATCGGATAGAGTGCCGACTAAATACGACTAGATTGGGACGAGTAATTAAAAATCCAGATTAAAAGTCACCAACAAAAACATATAGTACTCTTATACAGAAACATCTTAAAAGTTATCCCGAATGTATTTGTATTGGTGTTACCGATGTTGCCATCACTGTGTATGCAATGCTGTTTGTCTTAATGTTTTCCTTAGAAAATTATATGTCTCCGACATTGTGATGTATTGTAAATGTTAAAGTGTTTTTTGTTAGTGGACATATAACTGATGAAGAATCCAAATGATGCCAGGCTGGTATCTCTGTGAGTTTTGAAAAATTCAAGATGGCGTCCAAGATGGCCGTCGTTTTCAGAATGTTAACGAATATGGGGATATAATCATGACTGTATCCATTATTTTGTATCTTTTCAGCCAAAATTAGAATGATCATATGAAGGCTAATGTTTTTAAAGTGAATCAATCTAAAGCAAATTCCAGATCATACGCAAGACGGCTGCCAATATGGTCGCTTATGCAAATAATTGCAGTTAAAATTTCATTTCCACTACATTGAATCGAAAGTTCATGCTGTACAAACTGACATAATTAGATTTCTGAATGATATTTGTTTAAAGACCATTCAATATTAATCACTAAAATCCCTTAAATGTATTATTTTACCTAAACAAAAAGAGATTACTGACAAGGAACATTGAAGAAACCATAATTAACATAGAAAAGTACTGCATAAAACACTAGGTGCGAACATCATGTACACATACTCGGTAAGTACAAGTGAATTAAACCCGTTTGATCTACATCGGGCAAGCATGGACTACGCAAATCAATTTATTATAATTCTTAAGTATGTTTAAAATACATTAGATAACAGTTTACCACGCTACATTTGAATCAGAGAAACATGTTTAAAGATTACATGTGGGGTAAGTGGGAACGCTTATGGCAAATAATGGGTTGGAAGAGCTGCATGCGTCAACATTTGCTGTAATCCCCAAACTTTTTAATTGGGAGAAATATCCACAGAGTGTACGAGCATTACGAATAGTGACAGAGGAATTGTTGCGCAAGGTATTCATTAAGAATAATTTTCAGACATTTGATGATCTATAAATGTAATCTTAACAGCATAGCATGTGTCCAGTCGTACGTCCAAATTGTGGGTTGATTGTTTGATTAAGGCATGATATTTTATAATGATTATATTCGAGCAGAAAGAGAAGGTGATTGGCCGCTTCACTTGACATCAGTTAAGTTAATGTTACCATACCTCTTGCTGGTGCACACACAAACTACTCGAGGTACGGCCTCTATTATCTAAGGTTGCTGGAAAACGTGCATAAAAGCGCACGAGACAAGTTTTTAAAGAATGAGCATGTCGTTAGACATGTTCCGGGGGTATGGGATGCCATATGGAGCGACATGTTAATAGAAACAACTTTTATGAGATATAGCAATGACAAGAAGGGAATTATAAGTTCATCACTTCAATCTGAACATCGCAAGGTTTTGAGGTTGAGCCTACATATGTTTGCTACAGGACGGAAGAAGATCTGAGAGAAATGAGCAGTGCCAGTTTAGTTGACATTAATGAACAACACAAACGAGAAAAGCGGGCGAGGATTCATGCAGATTGCTTCGGATAAAGCAAGTATTCTGAGTAAGTTGACAGAATGTATTGATCCGTTTAATCCAAGCAAGCCTCCACCCAGTCTAGTTAACATTGTGACAGGAACAATAGCACCAACGTCTGCTCATGTTGACCAAGCAAAAGGTATTGGTAAGACCCAAATTATGGAATATGAAAACTCATGGCCGCACAATTCGTATGGGTCAATAGCTAAAACAGTTGAATCCCAGGTTGTTTTTTAAAAGCACATTAGGGGTGCAGACACCAAAGTGTTTGACATCAATCTGTGGCATGGTTGGCTTACAAACTAATTCTATGGACATTTATAATAACCATATACCAAACCAAGTATTGGTTCCAGTACCTACTGCTTATGTTACTGAAGCAGAGGAACTCAGGATATGAAAAACATAATAGGTGCTGAAAATCAATTAAAGTGTGTGAGCGGCACATTGTAAGCCAGATCACATGTTCATTAATAGATGAATCTGCTATCCTGTGTCACTAGCCCTTAGACGACGGAAAGATACATGACTATATTGACAACTTTAAGTCGTATGTAAGACAGATTCTGAAAAAATTCGATGTCTACGTAATGTTTGGCCAATACATGGAGTTCATCACCAAGAGTGTGGAGAGGTCAGATTGACAATCCAATGTCTTAAGGGTGTCGATCTATCGATCTAACGGGTGATATGTCTGTACCACCACAGAATATTATACTAGGTGTCACTAAGAACAAACAACAGCTGATTGAATGCAATAAGGTGGCTGGATAGTTTGGTATCAGTAAGGGAACATTTAATCAGATGCTTAACGCAGGCGATTCCATCAGACTGTTAGGCGATATTACAGCTTGTATGAAAGATAACGTGAAGGAAGATTTGTCTCAGCATCTATAGAAAGTCTGATACAGAGGAAACGTGTATTACAAGACAGACCCTTTGGGAAACCAGGGTATTTAAGTCGGGAAGGCTATGCCATCGCTAGCAATCTTGCCTGCCTACCACAAAAGAATTCTATGAAAATGTTAAACGTGTTCACACACAGTCGTGTTTATGGAAAACCGCGTTATATGCAGCCCCCTCCCTGATCTGAATCCATGTGATTAACACACTTTTACCCATTGCAGAAGCATAAAATATTGCTTAAGCTCCACTTAATGTGCTTAAAATAATAAAATGTGGGTGTATAAGCGATAGCCAATGTTCAACACTTGGGTGCTCATGTAAATAGCGCAACTACCATGTACTATCTTTTGCAATTGTCAAAACACACAGGTTGACATAATACAATTTAATCAATGATCAGACAAAGCATGTCCATGAGATAACTTACTTTGTCCATGAGGAAGAAAAGATGGAGAATAATGGTATATTGCGTTATGTAATTGTTGGTACGAAAGACAAACATGGGAACTGAACTAATATGTACATTAAAACAATCACTCTATGCTAGAAAACAACTTCCAACATGAGCTAAAATAGTATACATACTACGTTATACTATGATGTTTAAAAAATATGGCTTTATGGTGTTTCAATTGTTATATTATGTGCTTCATGACAGTTATGACACCGGTGTTTTTTCATGACACAAATCAAACCTTTGACGAAGTTTAATTTACTGTTCACACAGATAATATAACTGTCCTTCAATGGTCAGGATTAGGTCGATACGTTCGTGTTATACTATACTCTACACACGTATTATTTGAATTCATTGAATCGAACACCTATTAAACACTTAATTGCTACTAACTTGCCTTATCTTTTCATGCTCATTATATCCTTATGACAAAATTGGGGTATAACCTTGGTTTTTAAGAGCATTTTTTAGCAGCCAAATCGATTCTGGCAGCCATTTTGGACGCAATCTTCATTGTGTGTTTATATAACACATGTTTGCAGTTCTTTATTAATATGTTACTTGTTTAACTATATAAAATGACATTATAATACATAAAAAATGCATATCTATTTGTTTTAACACAGCAGGCTGAAAATGGCCGCCATCTTGGACGCCATCTTGAATATCTCGTAACCCCCAAAGATACCGCCATCTTGGATGCCATCTTGAATATCTCGTTACCCCCAAAGATACCAGCCCGGCATCATTTATATTCTGCATCGGTAGCATGTCCCATAACAAATAACACATTAACATTTACTATACACCACAGTATCAGGTTTAGGGAAAAATGGCCACTTTTCTGCCGGACTAATCTATATAAAAGTTGTTTTATCCGTTGATAGTATAAAAGCAGCAAGTGTTCCGAACAGAGAATCTGTGCACTTATGTTAAGAACACGACCTTGGTTGAAACGGACTTTCCTTTAAAGGTTCAACCGTGTTGTAGACTGCTGAAATTCAAACTCAATATTACGTGGATTTCAACATTACCCATCAAGTTGTAAATCAGTATTGCTATAAAACACTCTCTTTTAATTTATCTTTTTTGCAAAAAGTTAATGTAAACAATATACTGACGATTTTTTGAAAAAGAAATGCACTTTTTCGAATGAATATAAATGATTGTTTTGTTTCTTGTTTATGTTAAATTAAAAAATAATACGTCTTTCATCTGTAAAAGTGCTGAATGACTTTTTTGTGCAATGTATCTTCATAATTTGTATTAAATCGCTTTTTAATATAGCACATGTTGTATATGGCATTGTGTATCTATCATTATGTGATAAAAAAGTAATTATAGTCCGACAGCGTGATGATAGCTTTTCTAAGAAACTTGATTCATGTAAAGGACATACATTACTGTTAGATAAGTGAACGTTTTGTATCGTACTACAGCGTGGTAGGGTTGCAGCGTATTTAAGATCTGACATAGCGGGTAAAAGAAAGACAGAACTAGAATTTCAAGACATCGAGTCTATAAGTAATTAGGTAATTTTGAACAAAAAGAAAAGGCTTGTATTAGGGGCATACAAACCCCCATCAATGTCAAATGAAATTTTCCAACACAATTGTATGACCACATAAGATAAATGTAACTCAAAATATGATAATTATATATTAACAAGTGACTTAAACTTTGATTTACTTGATCCTACAAAATGCGCACCTTTGAAGGATATAATTGATGTATTTTATCTATCTAGTTTAGTGGAAAAAGCAACTTGCTTTACAAAAAATGGCGAACCGTCACTTTTGGATGTTATTTTAACAAATAACCAATCAGCATTTGGTTTGATGTACATAATTTGATTGCTTTTCAGATGAAGCTCCACGGAAAAAATCAAACTGGTTCTATTATAGGACATTTAAAAATTTTGACATTGTTAATTTTAATCTAGACGTGCAGGCAAATTTATGCAACTCAAACCAAATTTCTCAGTCTGTCGATGTAAACTTGGCATATACAAACTTTAGCAAAACATTTATGGAGGTCGCAGACAAATATGCTCCTTTAAAGCGCAAACAGTCTTTAGATCAGCCAGTCCCATACATAAATAAAACTCTGAAACAAGCAATCTATAAGAAACGCATGTTACAAAATACATATAATAAGTATAAAACTTCCAAAAACTGGGAAAATTTTCGCAAACAAAGAAATTTTGTTACTAGCTTAAAAAGAAAGTCAGCAAATAAATATTTTATAGAAAGATGTGTTGGAGGATGTAAAAATAAATCTTTTTGGCCTACAGTTAAACCATTTTTAACAAACAAAGGAACACTTGTAAAAAAGGATACTATATTATGTGAAAAGGATAATCTTATAAGTGATCAGTCCGAGGTTTGTGATATTTTTAATGACTTTTTTGTACATGTCGCAAAGGCCATTGGGTCAGATTCTATTCCAATTAACGAAAACCATCCTAGTTTAAACTCCATACGTAAACATATGAAGTATGACAAAAAGCTAAATTTTACACCTGTAGATCAGTCCTTCATTTGTAAACAAATTGATAAATTATTATCCAAAAAGGCAACAGGTCATGATGGAATATCTGCTAAGCTCCTTAAATTTTCTAAACCCTCAGTAGTAGAACATATTACAGATATGGTTAATTTGAGTTTTCAGACGTCAACTTTCCCTGATAGCTTAAAAATAGCCCCGGTAGTCCCGGTTCACAAGAAAAACAGTACTCTTGATAAGGGTAATTATAGACCCGTTAGTATATTGCCCATTGTGTCCAAAAAATTTGAAAGATCAATTAATACTCAGCTTACTGACTTCTTCAATAATCACTTTAATACTTTTCTATCAGCCTTTAGGCCATGTTACGGCTGTCAAAGCACTCTTCTTAAGATAACTGAGGACTGGAAAAAAACTCTAAACGAAAATAAATATGTGGCAGCTATACTTACGGATTTGTCCAAAGCATTCGACTGCCTCCCCCATGACCTCCTTATCATGAAACTTGGGTGTTATGGGGTCTCTGACTAAGCCCTAGATCTACTCTCAAATTACTTGTCCAATAGGAAACAGTGTGTCAAACTTGGCTCCAACAGGAGTTCTTTCAAAGATATTTATAAACGGGTGCACCAAGGCTCTATTTTAGGCCCGGTAATGTTCAACATCTTTATTAATGATATGTTTGATTATGTACATAAATGTGACCTTTATAACTATGCATACGACAACACTTTATCCTGCAGTGATGCAAATATAGATAATGTTATTGAATCTTTGGAGTCTGATAGTCAATCACTTATAAAATGGTTCTCGGACATCACATGCAAGCCAATCCTGACAAATTTCAGGCAACAGGCAATTGCGATTGGTAAAAGGACAAAAGATCAAAATATTAACTTTTATTTGAATGGCAGTACAATCCCATGTGATGAATCTGTAAAACTTTTGGGGGTCACTTTTGACTTTAAACTTAAATTTGATAAACATATATCCAGTATCTGTAAGAAGGCATCAAGGCAGCTTAACGTTCTCAAAAAGATAGGAAAAAATCTATGTAAACTAGGAAAGTTAAATATATATTACTCTTTCATCCTTTCAAATTTCAACTATTGCCCACTTACTTGGCATTTCTGCGGGGAAGTATTTACTAAAAAACTTGATAAAATTTAGGAAAGAGCATTAAGGTTTATATATGATGACTACAATTCAGATTATGAAACTCTCTTAACTAAATCTAAATTACCGAATCTAAAACTAAGAAGAATTAGAACAATTACACTAGAAATTCATAAAATTATTCATAAACAAGGACCAACTTATTTACATGACTTAGTTACTCTTAAATCCCATTCTTTCAATTTTAGGTATAAAAATGTAGCTACCATACCACAGGTAAGAACTAGTTATGGCAGCAACTCTTTTCGTTCCTATGCACCCAAACTTTGGAACTCCCTCCCCCAACATCTGAGAGAGGAGGTTAACTATGACCGCTTTAAAAGTCTGATTGGGTCATGGGACGGGGAGAG
Source organism: Dreissena polymorpha (assembly GCF_020536995.1). NCBI lineage: Eukaryota > Metazoa > Mollusca > Bivalvia > Myida > Dreissenidae > Dreissena > Dreissena polymorpha. The sequence goes on from NC_068362.1 coordinate 6,416,192, forward strand.
TTGCTCATGTACTTTTTGCCAATAAACCTCTCTTGTCTCATTCTAGTCTGTGCTTCTTATGATGCATGTCGTGCATGTATATTGTATTTATTACGTATTTATTTTGCATTCATTCCTGCAGTTGCTAGTCATAGCATGAGTTATGTCATTAGTTCAAAATCCTTTTGCTTTTGCATGGCATTATCCTTATTGCGTATAATTTTCTATGTGTGTTCAAACTATATGTTGCCTCTTGTTACATGTATGATGTGATGCTGTTTCTTTATGGTGTGAAAGCTGCTTTTGTTTTGCATGACATTATCCTTATTGCGTATAATTTGCTATATGTGTTCAAACTATGTTGCCTCTTTGTGACATGTATGATGTGATATTGTTCTTTATGGTGTGTAAGCTGCTGATCAGTTCCCTTCAAATCTGATTTAAGGTGATAAGTTCTTTAAACTTATTTTAAGTGTCGCACTTTTGTGTTCTTTTTTCTATGTCAGTTTTTTATCCTTTCTCCTTTTATGGCAGTTTTAGACCCTGGGTCAAGGGTCAAGATCAGCAGCTTTAACACAGCTTTTAAATAAACTAATTTATTATCCCCATTTTCTTTTATGTATGTTTCTCACTGTGATTCTACAACGTGTTTTATAAATTAACTTATAATTTGCATGACCATGTAATTTCTTATCTTTGTGTTCCTATGCGTAATTGTTATATTGTTATGTTTATGTTATGTCGGTCAAAAGCTATTCATAGCTTATGTAATAATGTTTTGTATTCATACCGACAATAAATAAATATTGATTTGATTTTTGATTTGAGCGTATCTATATTAAACTCAGGTTCAGTGAACTTTTATATAAATGCGTTTTCCCTGTCGAATATTTTTTAAACCAAGTGTTACCCCGTAGAAACATCACTTCGAGTCCTCTCTGCTCCTGTGGTTCAAACAAAACGCCATACCACTACTTATTGCAGTGCCCAAATTTTGAGTTTATAGTTTGCTTCGATAACGTATGCGTCTTCAGCCGACTTCGACATTAATCCCCCGATCACTGGGATTTAAGTCGTCCGTTTATATATGGCGCCGAAGGCAGCCACGGCACATTGACTTATTTCTCTCACAGGTACCCATTTATACACCTGGGTGGAGAGGAGCAAGCGTGGGATAAATTTTTTACTCAGAAAAATCCAGTGCTCCGAGCGGAATTCGAACCAGGGATCTTCCGATCCCAGCATCCTACCACTAGACCACTGTCCCTACAACATACGTAACTCATTCATTTCAAATCTGCTGTGTCTATTGACATTAAATAATCCACTATGTGGAGATGATCGGCTATCACCTGAACACAACACACATTATTTCAACGTGCCAAATGCTTCATTGCAGTAACAGCACGCTTTGACATATAGACAGTGGTTCGGAAGGATCCCTTTCCACCTGATCCCACATAGGTGTGAAACAATACGAATTTCTTTCTTTTGCAAATATTACTGGTTTAGATTGAGTTCACGTGGTGTAAATTCCTCGAGATCATTCCACAATAAAATTTCAAATTAGGTATCATATGCAGATATTTCAACCGTGTAAGAACCATACAACATTTGGTCATCTTACAATAGCATTCTTAAATATCCATATTACATTATTTTCTTCTCTATAAACTCCAGCATGGAACAGACCTAAAATAAGAATCAAAGATGTTTTTCTTTTTATTCATGAAACATTTAATAATTATTGACATGCACATAAATATTATTAAAACATTACAGGTGTCTGAAAATTTAGAGACACAAATTAATGTATCAGAAAATTATAATAATATTGACATAAAAACAATAAATCGATGTACAATAATTTTCGTGTGATTAACTCTTCTTTTTCTGCTTAAAGGAATAAATACAACTTCACAGTTTTGCTTAATCCTGCATGAAATGATATTTAACAAAAAGGTAAAAATAGAAAACATTATGCTCCCTTAACAGGACGACACTGTTGCAAAGGGTGTTGGGTGAATCCATTATTTTCTACTGGTATACATGGTTATTCACCCAATTACGCGAATCTATTTCATCAGGCATGCATCTGCCAGGTTTTATGATCTAAATCTGGAAGTGAAAATCCATGATCGAAGTGTCACGAGATAAGCGAAAACAAAGCCGAAGTCTGTAGAATATCGCGGTTAAATATATGTCCGAAAATTAAGAGACATTAATTATGGACGCAAACCCGTATATACGAAAATTAAGAGTCAAGAAAAATAATTATTTTTGCTAAAAAAGAGAGTCCGAAAACTAAGAGTGTCCGAAAATTCAAAGTTATTACGGTTTACTCAGAGCCAATAAATATTTTAAAACTAATATTTTCATGTTACGCTCACTCAGAATCCAGTGACATCGCATATCGTTGATTTTATTTTCCTGTTTTAATAAAATAAAGCCTCATCGCCGTTTATTGCATTTTATTTATCAATAGTTTTTGGCATAATTTGCATCTTCGAATTGTACGCCTTATCGGTTATTGAGCAGGCGTGCGTACACTGCGGCATTCATTTTACGCTGAAGTTGTGTATGCTCGTTTTTTGCAAAACTCTTGTTTGCTTGTTTCTGCTTTTAGAATTGTAATGACCCGTTATTTACGAAACTCTTGTTTGCTTGTTTCTGCTTTGGGAACTATAATGACCCGTTATTTGAGAAACTCTTGTCTGTTTGTATCTGCTTTGGGAATTGTAATGACTCGTCCACTTAAAAGTCCCCCTATTTTCCTAGCGACTCGCTTTTAATTTCATTATAGCTTGCTCATTATCTTTTAACGATCTTTTAATGGGTGGTGCGGTGGTCGAGTGGTAACACTCCGGTCTACCATTCCATTGGTCCCAGGTTCAAAACCTGGCCGGGGCACTGGAAATTTCAGAAATGCTTCAAGTGTTTCCCACCCAACTAGAGATGTACTGGTATGAAACCCAGGTAATTCTCGCGTGTATCGGTGCTATACACTGAGCACGTAAAAGAACCAAGGTATCTATTCGCAAAGAGCTAGGGTATCGCACCCGGATTCCTTGTATCCCAATACTGTCTCTTCTGCTTGCTGTCTCTTCAGCAAAAAACCAAAAGGACCCCATTGGAAATAAGTGCTTGCACTTTCATGGGTTATCCTTGACCGCAAGGTCAAAATAAATACAAATACAACGATTCGCCCTCCTCACTATTATGGGGCAGGTGTGAAAGTTTGTAGATGATGTATAAGAAAACCACCTTTATATTTGTTAAAATATATTTATTGTTAAACGAACATATAGATATGTACATGTCTTGAATAAAATGTCTGTCTGTCTGATAAAAACGTTCGATAGCTATTTTACAAAAATATAAATAGCGAAGCTCTCCCATCTTACGTTAGGGCTCGCCCCTTTTTTAATTGCCACCCGCCCCAGCTGATATTTTGATATGAATCGGTTGTATGAGGAATACATTAGATGTACAGTTAACAGTTATACATGTGATGTAATCTTCATGCGCGTTGAAGTGTGTTATTATCTGTGTTACAGCGTTTATTGATCATTATGTTATATAAACCTGCTGTCAATGTGACTCACTTTTGAATTGTGGTCTAGAAAAACGTAAGGTACTTGAAGTCAAAGCATTTAAAAAGAAATTAAGAATGTTTTTCACACTATTTGAACTTTAACGAGTTCGCTCAATAACAGTCCCTTTAGCATGTAGTTTTAACCAAATCGCATCAAAGCTTGCAAAATCTTCGAAATTAAGATATGAAAATTTGTTCACTCTTATTTGGTTTAGTATATAAACCATATATTTATTTCAAAACAAGTCCGATTTGGAGTCCTTTTTTTGTAATAAATAAAGATCGCGTAGGTGTAAATATGATATGCTTCTAATTTATAGTAATAAATCCAAAAGGAATGAGAATTGGTGTATTAACTCATAGCGGTCATTTTAATGTTCCTTAAAATATACATTGTAATTTGTAAGTATATCACATGTTGTAAATCTGTTTTTATCTAGGAACTTTGTTATCTTCGAAAACGAAGCTTTTCTAAAAATAAAAGCACAAATACAGTATGTTTAATGGCATAGCTTTTATGCATTTTAAACAATTTTAAAGATTAATCAAATAGTCATCGTTAAAATTAATTTACTTTGTATATTTTCTAAACAAATTTAATAATGTTATGTAATAAAAATGTTAAGAGACATAAATATTGAGTCTCTCATATTTCTTTTAGAAAGCTTTTCATGATTGTTTTATTGCATGTATATGTAAATATTATGTATCATGAAGAGTGAAACTGAAATAAACTATTAAACTAAACTGTTGTCGTAGAGGTGGCAATAGGACTTGCATTTGAAATTAGATGGCAAATACAAAACAATACTAAACTATCCATCAACAACTAATTAAGCCGGTTTACAAATTTACGAAACGCATACGTGGGTAATGTGTACGCTAGCCCATGTGTTTCTAGTCGGTTTGGTCCGACTCAAAGGTTGATACCGTTGCTTATGCGAAACCATGATAACACAGTTTAACTGTATTATATAATATAAATCGTGTGTTTAAATTATATAAGCTTTACAATTAAAAAATACAAAAGGCAGTATACTAAGTTAGCAGAACTAGAAGTTCGAGCACAGCCACATAACGTATGTGAGGAGTGGTCATCAAAACTCTTCTACGGACACTCGCCCCCCATTTTCCGATTCAGGAAGGGGAAATGGTCGGTTACTCGCACAAGGCTGTGTAATTAGTATTGAAAAAAATCAAACCGAGGAAACGTGTGAATGATTAAACTGATCACCGTGACACGACTGACATACGTTTGAAACCAATTTAAAATCCAACCGAACCATCAAACAATAAGAACAAAACGATATGGGCCTGATAGGCCTTCTGTATGGAAATAAAAGTGTATGTTCAAAGAAACATATAAATCATTCAAGTACCTGTGCACTTTGTTTTGTGAATATGTTCATTGAAGTTTACCACTAACATAAATCAATCTGGTCAGTACAGTTGGCATATGCTAATGCCCAATAATTGATGGGGTGATAAGAAAATTTAATTTGAGATTGAGTGATATTTTTATTTCCTTATCATAACGCAAAGGTGTTCATGAATGATTACATTTTGCAACGTCACTCTTTAGTCCACACTATATAAGGGTTAAGGTGTTAAGGCATTATGAGAGAGCTTAAGCTACACACCACCATGAGAACTTCAATTGCTGTACTTGTGACAGTGCTGGTCGTAAGCGCAGGTAAGATTTGTATGTCTTTAAAGATTAAAATAATAATAATTATTATAATTATTATTTAATACTCGTCTTCAAAAATTGTTGTGCGTTATAAGAAATGCAAACGTGAGCGAAATTAGAAGCGAAATACAAAACGCGTTTGAGTAAACACGAACAAGATATTTAAATCTTCAGATGAAAATGTTGGTCGATGTTGACCGAGATTAAAACTACATTAAGAGCGTTCTTTTTATGTAATATGGATCCTTAAATAAATTTTAATTAAACCGCGACAGCATCAAAATGATGTTTCCGGGAAAATAATAAACACGAAATTTCAATTAAACGGTGTGAATAATACTTTATGTGTGATTTGTCATAAACAACGATAACTAAAAAGACATAAGGGAATAAATACTATTGACAGGAACGTTTTTTATGTTTATATTATCATCAGAAGACGATCTACTGCGCAGTAAACGTATCGATTTAGAGAGTGCTGTACTCCATAATGTTCCATTTAAAGCCATATACATACTAAAAAATCAACGAATATTTCGTAAATTATTTCGTAAAAGAAAGTTATCCAAAGTTATCCAATATCGCGTTTGCTCGTAAATGTTCGGATATTGTCGCGGGAATTCGCATGAAATATATTGTGTCAGAAAAAAATAAAAACGAGCATTTTGTATATCATTAAATCTCTGTTATCATACCACATCTAGCGTTGAAATGTTGGATTAAGATAAAAGGAACATGAATGTTTTATGGAATGACTTTATTTTACGAAATATTGCACGGAATATTGTACGAAAAATTTTACGAAATATTCGTTGATTTTGAGTAGTTATGTGGCTGTAAATATTATTACGTAATCTTGCTGTCGTAGACAGTCTTATTCGAATGTCACACCACTTGTCATAAATGTTTGTATCGATGTTCAGTGACACGTATCATCATTAAAACGCTATCCATTGTTTTAGTTTCCGGCTTTCGAATGAAAAGTGGATACGGATACGGGGGCGGAAACGGTGGAGGCTATGGTGGAGGATCCGGCGGAGGCTACGGTGGAGGATACGGCGGAGGCTCCGGTGGAGGATCCAGCGGAGGCTACGGTGGAGGCTACGAAGATGGATACGGAGGAGGTTATGATGGTGGATACGGGGGAGGCAACAGTGGGAGCTACGGTGGTGGAAACGGTGGCTTCGGCGGAGTGCAAAGCTTTGGAGGTTTCGGTGGCGGAGGACTAAGCTTTGGAGGTTTCGGTGGCAGTGGGTTTAGAGGCTCCACCGGTAAGAAGGGGTGCTATGGTAAACACTGCGCCCTTGGTGGGGGCAGTGGTGGTTTCCTAGGCGGCTACGGTGCTAGAGTTGGCGGTGGATACGGAGGTAGCTATGATGGTGGTTACGGAGGTGATTACGGTGGCGGATTCGGAGGTGGCAAGGGAGGTGGTTACGGCTTAGGAGGCGATTACGGTAGTGGTTATGGCGGTGGAAACGCAGGTTTGGGAAATGGTTTTGATGGTGATTCTGTTGGTGGATACGGAGGCTTTGGAGGTTTGGGTGGTGCTGGGTTTGGAGGTTTCACCGGAAAGAAGGGCGGAGGCAGTGGTGGTTTCCTAGGAGGCTACGGTGGTGGATACGGGAACGGAGGTGGTTTTGGTGGTGGAAACGCGGGCGCTTTCGGTTCGGGAGGTGGTTTCGCTTTCGGTTCGGGAGGTGGTTTCGGTGGTGATTATGGTGGTGGAAACGGAGGGGGTTACGGTTTAGGAGGTGGTGTCGGAGGTGGTTTTGGCGGTGGTTC